>NW_017100518.1:380229-385068 GCF_001263275.1 Habropoda laboriosa | reverse complement strand
GCGTCAGCTCGTCTAGAAGGATCCGCGAGGGCGGCGTGGCGTCGTCGTCGCGTAATCCTGAAGCGTCGATTCTCAGGGGCGCGATATAATTTCATAATCAGAAAACGAGCGAGCTAGGAAACGGTTTCTCCGATCGCACGTGAACATCCTTCCAAGTGCACGCCGCGCGACGGGATCACGTGTTAAGCAGATATATACGCGGAGGATGGGAACACGGATGAAACGGTTTCCGCCTGGTAAAGGAAACCGCATCCGGCGATATTGCAAAACAGCCAAAAGGAATTCACGAATCTGCCGTTACCCCTCAAGGCTTGCATTATGACGCGATGCATAATGCAACATGTGCAGGAGGTCCGTGCATCATACATAGCAATGTCGGCAAGGATATGATTTCGAAAAGGATTTCTCTCTATGTCCAATTCTCTCCCCTCCTCTCATTTTCTCTCTCACTCCCTTTTTCTCCGTTACGTTTCCTCGTTCCTGTATTTTGATAACGGCGACCTTTGAATTACGATGGCCGCCACGTGGCGGAGCAGTGAATGAAAGTGATCGAAATTTTTTTTTCTTTTTCTTGGCAGAATAGTGAATTTACAGATAGTGTCTATTTCTCTGTCTACCCTTCTTTATTTTCTCTCTCACTCACTTTTTCTCCGTTACGTTTTCTCGTTCGTGAATATTTTGATAACGGCGACCTTTGAACTGTCATGACCTCCACGTGGCGGAGCAGCAAATGAAAGTGATCGAAATTTTTTTTCTCTTGGTAGAATAGTGAATTCACAGAATTCCCTTCTTTTCTTTCTCCCTCACTCTCCTTTTCTCCGTTACGTTTTCTCGTTCGTGAATATTTTGATAACGGCGACCTTTGAACTGTCATGACCTCCACGTGGCGGAGCAGCGAACGAAAGTGATCGAAATTTCTTTTTTCTCGGTAAAATAGTGAATTCACAGAATTCCCTTCTTTTCTTTCTCTCTCACTCTCCTTTTCTCCGTTACGTTTTCTCGTTCGTGAATATTTTGATAACGGCGACCTTTGAACTGTCATGACCTCCACGTGGCGGAGCAGCAAATGAAAGTGATCGAAATTTTTTTTCTCTTGGTAGAATAGTGAATTCACAGAATTCCCTTCTTTTCTTTCTCTCTCACTCTCTTTTTCTCCGTTACGATTCCTCATTCGTGTATTTTGATAACTGTGACCTTTGAACTATCATGGCCACCACGTGGCGAACCAGCGAATGAAAGTGATCGAAATTATTTTTTTTTCTCGGTAAAATAGTGAATTCACAGACAGTGTATATAAGGGAGATTTTATTTGCGCGTTGAGAGTGTTGAATGCGGTGTTTGCTGAAGCGAACCCCGGGTCGAATTGATGATTGGATGAAAACGAGTTTTATGGGTCTGAGTGGTTCAAGGGCAGAAGGTGGTTTATTGATAAGTATAATCAGTAGAAATAAATAGAAAACGAACGGCTTTAATTAATTTAAAGAAACTTTCAATTATTCAAATTGTGCAATTTGCATTTTTAATCAGTAAATTAATTGACTCTTTAACTATGCAGAATAAGAAGAGATGCTTCAAGTAAATGTTATTCGGTTCGATAAGAGTTATTCGAATAATAAAAATTTAACACCGTTTGTTTCCCTAAAAATAGTCCTAAAAAAATTTGTTGCACTAGAAAAAATTAGCATCCTTGTTCTATTTAATTGAAAAGAAAAATGAAATCGATATCTGCAGTGATTTTTGAGAAAACTGTTTGTAACAGTTCATTTGGTCCATCCTGTAAATTTGCAAACTATTTAATTTGAAATAAACTTCAGTAGAAGAATATGAAAAATTTTAAAGTAACGTCGACGAAGATACTGAAAATTTGTAGAATAAATGAATGGAATTTTGTTAAAAATGGTTTTACTTTAAATAACTTGCAGCTATTTGTTATTTGTATAATATAAAGCCCTCGGTAAATTTTGTGACATTTAACCTACACCTGAGAATAATTAGGTTAATCTCGATTACTATCGCGATCTTACGGTGAAATATTCGATTTGTCATCAACGAATGGTCATTAATAGTATCTGACGTGCATGATACATTAAGTAGTAACTCCTACTCTCCTTGCGTTGGAACTTTTCACAAAATCGTGAATTATTCATTTCGAAAATTATCAGACATTGAATTTCAATTTATCATTTGAAAATAACGAAAATATCTTCTACACTTTTGAGCTTACTAGATTACTAAAATAGCAGTTAATATTGATTGCTATTTAAAAAAAAAGGAAATGTTCGTAAAGTAAATTTAAAAAATGGGCTTTAATGTGGGATCGTGAAATCTTCCAAATAAATATTCTCTACGCGTTCAATTTTTATGGGATTACTAAAATAGCATGTAACACTGATTACTATTAAAAAATGTAAAAATGCCTGAACAAAATTTTAAAAATCTCCTTTAACGTGGAATTGTGAAATCTTCCAAAAAAATATTTTCTACGCGTCAGAAATGAATGAAGAAAATTGAAAAAATTGGCTTTAATCTGGATTGGCGAAATCTCCCAGTCCATTTCAAGTAGAATCTAGGAATACTTCGTGAATCGGAATCTTCGTTATTTCTTCGTAATCTCCGTCCTCGGAATCACTTCGTTATTTATTAACTTCGAAGATTGCAAATTGAAGTTCTATCGCTTAAAATTAAACCTTCTTTTTCCTTCAATTCTCACATTAATATATGAAACGTCTTACAGAAAAAATATTTCCAAAAAGTGGGTATTAACATTCGTCAAAAAATCGAGACAAAATAAAAATGCAAATTCCGGAGGAAATCTAAAGCAACAATAAATAAGAAAGTCGTGTAAACGAGAAAATAGTAACGCAAAGAGTGTGTATCCTGATAAAGGAAGGCTCTAAGGAAAATTAAAAACGTTAGTCGAGGAGAAACGGAAAAAAGGAAGAAGCGTGAGATAATAAAATAATGGAGGAGAAGGAGCACGTGACAGAAATACTGTTGAAGAAGAAAATTAAAGAATTTCAGAGATGGAAATTATGTATAATAATTCGGAAAAGCAGCCTCGGATAATATCGGAAGGGAAGGAATAAGAATAAAAGAAGAAGAAACGTGTAAAAGGATGAAAAAGGGAGCTTAAGTGATAGAACAAAGGCTTTGGTTGCTTTGCAGTAAAAATAAAGTAAAGTAAGCATCGGAACAGAATGATTATAAGACGCTTATTTAAAAGCTGCATAAAATTGAAAACGGTAAGCCTATTAATTTTAACAAAGCGTCCCGCTTAACAAAATTAACCTTGAACTTTCACTGATTAATATAATAATACACGTGTTCTGCTTTTACGTTGCAATTAAGTTCACGTGAAACAATGCACTGTTGTGTTTGTGTGAGTAATTTTTGGGTACCCTTGAAAGTATCCTCGAAAACGGATTGAATTAATTAAATGGAATTAAATGGAATTATACAAAATTATTTGAGATGTACATATGTACACACATTTTCCTTTTCTAATTCTAACAAAATAACGGAGAGCTTTTGCTGTACCACCTTTCCTTTAATTTTTACAATACCCGTCAAAATTAGTAATAAGAATTTTTTTATCCGTTTTTCTTAGTCGAGATGAAATTAAACACTACTGTGAAAAATATTACTGAATATTATAAAATTATCGAAGGATACCAACGAAATGAGAAGGTTAAAACGTTTCATTTATCCATAAGATTCACCGTAGCACAAATTAGCAATAATAATTAAATTCACATTATTGAACAATTACTGAAATTATTACCACCGCATTATTGCTCGATTAAAAGAAAAATAAGAAATAAAAAAAACAGCTACTTACATTTAGTTGATTAAAAATTCCACTGAACGTTCTTTATGTGTAATAATTTTTTGAACGAATAATAATTTTCACTTATTGTTCATTCTGAACAGATAGTAGATACCTTACTCGATTAAAAAAAAAAGAAATAACAAATAAAATTTTCTTAATAACAATTCTGTAGAATTAAGCAAATATTTTGTTTAAATTTATCACAGCGGTGGCTAATAACAATTTCATTTTTATAGCGAAGCAGTTATGATTAAGAAAGGTTGGAAAAAGGAAGTGAAATTGGGTTTGCGTAGCACACTCTAAAGTGGGTAAAAAGACTTTGGAAATAAAATTGCCGGCAGCACGCGTGACAGTTCAGGCAACGAGTAAAAATAAGTACGTGAAGGGAATATCAAAACTTGTAAGCGGAATATCAAAAAAGCGAAAATTTCCGCTAGCGAGTTTGTACCCTGGCTTTAATATAGCGCGTGGGACACTGAAAAATGACGCGTCACTCAGGTTTAGATATCGCTCTGCCACCGCTATTCTGATATTCCCGCGCTTCGATCTCTTCACTTTTTCTTTCAAACTTTTTCCCCCCGATCTTGAAATAACACGCCGTTGTACTATATGCATATTTCACACTTCGCTCGACCATTACGAAACTTCTTAAATAACTTTCAGTTTGTTTCACACGTCAAGCCATTAGGATCGTAAATTGTCATTGATTGATGCCCACTCAGAAAGATGATAGGACTTTTAATTCTCTCTCCGCGAATCTTCGCTTCTCAGACTATAAAGGGAGATTTAAAGATAAAGGTTCTGGTTTATCAGACGAATATTACGGACTGTAATATCATCTGGAAATTTATTACGCGGCTTCTGGAAGATGGAAGAAATTTAACTCCAGGAAGCATAAGAGAAGACTCGAAAATGTCCATAAAGGTTTAAACTTTATTTTGTAAAATAACTTGTGCAGGCTTCTTCTATTTCGTGTCAAAATAGTGTATTTAATGATTGTAAATGAAGGA
>NW_017100518.1:369275-380069 GCF_001263275.1 Habropoda laboriosa | reverse complement strand
TATAATATAAATTACAAATATAAATTTTTTTTTCCAACGTTGGCGGTCACCCATCTTAACATTAGTCGCGAGGAATTGCAGCTTGACTTGGAAAGCTACCGAAGAGTCACCCTAGCCGCTCCCCATTTCTCCCAGGGTGAAACAAACTGCATTCTTATATTATTTAAATTTAGCATAACTATAGTAAATTTACTAAAGTCGTTTGACATAAAATAGCCACTTCTAAGTCACACGGCATTACAAAGGGTTAAATTAAAATCTACAACTGCATCGAAATGTTTCACGATCGAATAAAAAACCAAGAATAAATTCAATTACCTCGACGAACCACTTTTCCATGTTATTTAACGAAGAACAGTATCGTACGCACGGACAACCGACAATTTGAAAATTTACGAGCACGCGAACAACTCTTCAGCCTCTTCACTTTTCTCCTTTTCCCTTCCCCCGCTTTCCTCGCACGATCCTTCGTCTTTCCGATTCTTCGGCATACGTGAAATTTCACGATGCACCGCCCTCAATCTCGGCTTCTTTATCTCTTCTATAAAATTGCCTCGTCTCACTTCAAACCATTCTCCGTCTTAAAAATTCTCAATCGTACCGGATACAGTTTAAAAAAACATATATTTCTTTCATCATTCCTTACTATTTCTTCTTCCATTTACCCAGAATTTTCACAATGATCCCACTCTTTGTAACACGCCACGAGACCAAGCTTTCCCAACTTTTCCTCTTCCTCCAGTGTTCCCATTGACCAAGCCCACTTTCTTTGCCCCGAAATCGCATTACACACACCTGATCGTTCCTCAAATATATTCAACCCGAAGTATTACAGAATACCACATACATCGTGAAAAAGATAATTCCATTCGATCGTAACTATGTTCTTTCTGCACACCGAATAAATCGCACAACTCATTCAACGCTATTTTTATGCCCCACCGTAAAACCCAATTGACAAGAAAACATTCCAATTCCGCGTATTCCTTATCTCGCCTAACCACCGTTCGAACACACTCCCCCAAAGAAACATTCACCTTCGTTCCCACGCTCAGATACAGAAATCTCCACAAAGTAAGAAAAACGCAAAGGCGATTCACAGCACAGAGCACGCGACACTCGGCGTTACTTGGCGCGAGCAAATTATTTGGCTCGAAAGGTTAAACGCGTGCAACACGCTTCTTGACAGTACGGTTTCGGCGTGTTACGCTATTGACACGCTCAAATGTATCTCCTCGAGACGAACGCTAAACGTAGTTTCAACGGGTATCGGTGTCTCTTCCTCCCTTTATCCGAAGCGAAGGGTTGAGGAGGAAGAGAGAGAGAGAGAGAGAAACAGCGTGGCTGGCAAGGGTGGAGTGAACGAGAGAGGGCGAGAGAAGGAGAGAGAATGGTTGCACACAGAAGCAAGCGTGTAACGCTGCTTCACTGTTTACACGCATTCCGTTCACCATTGATCCTCTTTGCACGAGGTTCGATGGAGGGTAAGTTCGGTCCCCGTTCCCATCGCTCTTGGGATTGTTTATAAGACTTCCGCTAGCTGCCGCGCTTTTCAAAGCTCAGCCCCTGTGTCTCTTCTCTTTCTTCCGTTCGAGGCACCCGAGTGTCCCGCTCTTACGTTCCCTCTTTTCTCCATCGGCTGTGCTCTCTCGCGCTGCACCAACTCGATGCCAGACAACAAGGGAGATTGTATGTATTACCTCGCCTGTCTGCCGCACGCTTGCCCCGGCTCTTCCCAATCTACTTTCGAATCTCGCCACGACCGATACAAGGCAGTGCGCTCGCAATGCAATGCGATCAAATCGAACCCTCCTCGTGTTCTGTCACGGACTTGAAATCCGTACTATACATACACTATTCCTGGCCTTTATGTGTACCACGATGTACAGGGTGTTTTAAAATTTAAGGGTAAATAAGACGATGCGGCAACGCAGATGGCGAAGGAAGTGTACTCTTTTCCTTTTTTTGACAATAGGATTGTTTGAGATTTGTTGTTTTTTTTTTTTGTTAGGAAGGCTGTGAAATGTGGTCTACACGTTAATTTGTATCTCAGTGACAGCGATTTTTGTTTCGAGATATTTTTACTTTTTACAATGTAACCCCTTAACGTTCATGACTCTGTCTTACAGGTGCCCCAATTAATTCTCTAAAAAGTGCAATTCTGTTTAATTATTTTCTTTCACTTTTCGTATTGCGCTACCCTTTCTATTCTATCGCAAAAATGTAAGTTACAGTGTTATGACTAAATGGGAAATTTGTTTCTATACGCGTAGGAAATAATTTAAAAATTGTAAAATTGACCATTTTTGGCACATCAAGTTGAGAAAAATGTGAGCGTTAAGGGGTTAGTCGTCCAATTTCCCACTATTTTGCAAAAATTTCACATCATTGCAATGGAAATCGATGCAACACAAATTAAGCGACAAATTCAATTTTTTAGATTTTTGGCTTACAAGGGAATATCCCGGTTAGGGATTGGGTTTATGACATGGACGCCTGTTTATGCTATTTTCGAATGCGCGCCATTTTTCTTCGCGTTAATTAATTTTTCCTTTCAAATTGGCGACGAAGACCAGGAAGCGTTTTATGGCTGTAGAAAAATAAAGTTTCTGCGGGCCACATACCTTCCTGGTGTCCACTCGTGAACATTCAATAGACATTGACATGTCGTAAAACATTTCGCGTCACTCTGACCGTCCAAAGTCCCGTTACGAGCGGGCTACCCTTGGGTCTCACTCCCCCGCCATCGCGACATACCACCACCCTGCTAATTTGGAAATTCCAGGATGGGCGGCATACTCGCGGGCCAGGGAGGACCGTCCAAGGGGGTAGACTCGTTTCCATTGGCGGAGACCACCACCTTATACCCATACACGTTTTTATAAATAAGCGCACCAACGCGGCACACGAACAGATCAGAAAGGAATAGACAAGTAACACACGTCGAAAATAGAGCATTTTTCCTTTAACATATTGTAGTATCGGGGCCTCCATACCCAAATAAGAAACCTCGAAGGGAGAATACAGAGGGAGTGGTTGGCGTAACGCGCAAAGCCTCGGCTTGCTAAGCGGAAGGTCCCGGGTTTGATTCCCGTTTGGGTCCCTCAGTATTTTTCTGTAGTCGGTTCCTACAAAGTGAGACTCGTCCGGGACGAAGGTATCTACGGCTACACATGTCGAGGGTTGCACGTCTCCCAAAACTGCGTTGTTTCGGCTGTGTGCCACTGTGTGGGGGAGTGTGCCCGAAAGTGTTGCACTGAGGACATTCGAGGGCGAATGTCAGTTCAGGATGGCCGAGTGTAGTATCGGGGGGCCTCCATACCCCAAAATAGGAAACCGGCACGGGAGAATAGAAAGAGAGGAAGTGGTTGGCGCAGCGCGCAAAGCCTCAGCTTGCTAAGCCGAAGATCCCGTTGGGTCCCTCAATATTTTTCCGTCATCGGTTCCTGCAATATTAAGATACGTGCACACTCTAAGTCACCACGACATCACACCATCAACCAACCCGCACCACGAACCAGCGACAATCCTGCGTCACCACTCTCGAACATACCGCTTGTTCGAAGCGCAAGACGCAACAATCCCGAAGTAGTAATCACCGATACTGATGAAACTTTGGTATATGGTATTTTTTTTACCGGTAATCGTCCACATTGAAGGGATGAGAATCGTTTATTCGCGGGTGAAGTAGTGCCAGAGATTTCAAGCTCAATTTTATTTTTTTAAATGTGTAACAAATTGTTGATTACCAAATACTTAAGACTTACACCATCCAATCTTTGTTATTTAAGAAGAAACTACGAATAGAATATACGTTTATACACTGCTCCACGCATTAACTCCTTGCATTATAGTGACGAGTGGCACTCGCGATGGAGGTTAAGTTAGGTTATGTCAAGATGAGACAAATGAAGAATTCTATTTCTAATCAATTTACATTTTACCTTTAAATTTAGCTAGACGATCACAGTATTTCAATTTTTCCTTATTTAAACTTGTATTAAAACAGCGAGCAGTTCGGTCTAACATACGCAGCAATGAAGAAATCACAAAGCTACTTCAGAAGAAACTACGAACAGAATGTATATTTTTATCATCATCAAATTATGCACCATATATCTATATTTTACAAGTCTCGCTTATTATTGTATATTTCTGTAATATATAAATATATACATATTTATTATACAGTGTGTCTCAGCTGATTTCGACATCTTGATTTTCTCGCTATTGTTACTCGAAGCGAAATATGTTTCAGATGAAATTTCATGAAAGAATTAACAACACCAGAATATGCCCCATTCGACACCGTTTAAATTTCATCTGGAACATTTTCCGCTATGAGTAATAATAACGAGAAAATCAAGATGTCAAAATCATCTGAGACACCCTGTATATTTCTTACTACTATCCAATTTCTGTACCAAAATTTATCAACTCTTGCTCCCTCCCACTAAAACACAAAACACTGAATCACCCGTAACTTTTTTCTCACGAACGAAGAATTAACGATCCACACTTCTGAGGCACCCTGTACATGCTGGATGCACTAATGTGCATACACGTTACGTACATATGTACATACGTATGTGGTCTTCTAGTTGAAGAAATATCTGGTACGTGCGGTATGTACACGCGAATCTGCACATGTTAGGACGTCGCGTTACCCCGATCTTTTCCGTCGTGCTTTCGTTGGTCGTTTAGTCGCCGGTATGGAGACAACGTCTCTGGACCGCGGAAAATTTGATGGAACGCGGTGCACCCTCCCTTTTATTCAGCGTCGCCCCGCGACATCGGGGATTGCCGGGGCTCGAGGTAGATATCGGCGAGAAATGATGGATGACGTTCGATGACTTTCAATCGAATCGTTATTAAGTCGGCTGGAAAGAGATGCCGGGAATGATTCCGTGTCGTTTGCTTCTCTGCGAGCCCGGGATTTTATCTGCCAGCGATACGTTTCACCAATGCTATTCTGCTCGTCGTCGATTCGCGGATTGTTTAATGCGGAAGATAGCTGCGGCGTTCCTTTTTTTTCTTTCTTCGAGAACTATCGTATTTTTGAAGTTACCATTTCTTTCTTTAACGGAGCTTCGGTCCTTTCGTTGAATTAATTCTGCGTTAACGGGTAAGTTAGGATTTGTTTAGTTTGGTATTTTTTTTTTTTTTTAATAGTGTGAAGCACGAAGTTCGATTGCAGGGAAAGGTAGCAAGTTGTACGGAGATAATACAAACACAGACATTTATTGCAAACGATCTTTCACTACACGATGTATAAAGCGTGCAACGCACGACTCTCTCCAAGAACAATTGAACAGTCAACCAAGGCGTTCCACGAGACGCCGCAGATCATCTGGGCGCCCGAGCGTCGGTAACCTAGAGAACTTCCTCTAGTCTAACAAATAGTTTATTTCAGTCCTTTGGTTAAATTAATTAAGGTGTTAGGGCTTGCGGTTGATCTTTCGATCGTTCAAGCTTTGCCGGATTTTGCACGTGTGTGCCGGCTAATGTTCTAAGGCTACGAAGGACCAGTTTCCTGATTGAAACACTAAGTTTTTATTATATGTTCTATTTTCTACAACTAATTCAAGATATAAATTCTACTGCGAAGTGAGAGGTGTTTCTTTTGCGAGTGGCCAAGTGTTTTTCTCGCGAGTTGCAAAGTTTTTCTCCTGGAGTCTCTGCGGTTTCCCTCGACGAAGACTCCTATTTTCGCAAAAACACCCTGATTGGTGATTTTTCCTTTTCTGAAATCACCAATCAGTTTACTCCGGTGCATCGCAACCTCCCTCCATTTCGCCCTCAGCGCGTTATCTTAGGGTGGGATAGACAACGACCGGAGAAAGTGTTCGGTGGACGGACGCGTGGGAATCCTGTGGAATCTCCGCTTTTCTAGACTTCGTTAGTCAAGTGGCCCATGGACGTTGGCAAAAGTCGTGGACCACTTTTCTATTTTCCGTTCGGAGACTCCAGGATTCATGGAAGGGTCTGGTCCTAGGGACCAAGTGTCGCAGGCAACGCAATAAACACTTGTGGTGTTTTGAGAAAGCGATATTTGCCTGCGACGGCGACCACTTGACTCGCTGTCATAAATCCGGCTACAGGATACGCGTTAACATAAGGGGTAATTGGTGTAATAGAAGTTGAATTGAAGTTGTAAGATTTTTTTTTTAAAGGATTAACGTTAGAAGAGATAGAATTACATTTTTCATATGAAACTGCACTCTTTGTTAATGCAACATTTTCTGTTGAGAATTCGATATTATTGCGACACGACTGTATTACGAAATGAATTTTCTCTCAAAGAATAAGTGTATTTTAATTGATGCAGAATTTATGTTACTCAAATTGGCTTGTACTTTTTTATGGAGGTTTTTCTATTCGTATTTTAATATTTATCGAGCACTGTATAGTAGGTGAACATTGTCAAGTAGAGGAATAGGAGGAAATTATATTGGTCTGTTGTATGTTCAATTTTTTAATGGAATTTCTCCTGATTTCGTTATAAAGTAATATTTGCAGTCGCGGAGAAACAATTTTCTCATCCCTTTGAGAGTAAAAAATAATTAGAAGCTTACTCTGTGTTAGTGTAAATAAACCTTTACGCGTGGCAGCTGTATTTAATAATTTCAAACGTTGATTTATAGCTGTCCAATGGATTTATTACGTCACAGTGTCTGAATTTAATTATTCGGAAGGCGTGTTAAATTACAATCCATCGGAATATAAAGCGACGATAGCTATCGGGTTTAAAAGCGAATTAATTAAACTCTTATTGATAACGGTTTTGGAACAACAACCTATTTTGATTTTCTAGCAAAGGTGTATGTAACTGTTTCGTTTCTTTCACGAAATCTGTGGAGCAATATCTTTTTACAATTCTAATAATTGTAGTAATAGAAATATTTTTAATATATTACAATATTACATGTAAAACAAATGATCAATTTTTACTTTTTCCTTTTTTTCGTAATGGATGAAAGAAGAAAATTCTGTGAAAGTTGAGAAGAGTTCGAAATTTAAGTGCCGTTTTTGGTGAAAAATAGAAAAATTTAATTTCGATACGTTGTGTACTAATTACAACGGTATACATAAGGAAAATAATACATTTTTATTTCATTTGCGATCGAGGGAAAAAGAAAATTCTGTGAAAGTCGAAGAGGTTCGAAATTTAAGTGCCATTTTTGGTGAAAAATAGAAAAATTTAATTTCGATGAGCTGTATACTGATTACAATGATATAGAAAAAAGAAATGATACATTTTTATTTTTTTCTCGTGAAGGATGAAAAAAGAAAATTCTGTGAAAGTCGAGAAAAGATCGAAATTTAAGTGCCATTTTTAGTGAAAAATAGAAAAATTTAATTTTGATAAGCTGTATACTAATTACAATGTTAGAGAACAGGCAAATCATAAATTTTGATTGCATTCGTGGTCGATGCAAAACGAAATTTCTGCGAAAGTCAAGAAGAGTTCGAAAAAGTGCCATTTTTAGTGAAAAATAGAAAAACTTAATTCTGATACGCTGTATACTAATTACAATGTTAGAGACAAGGCAAATCATAAATTTTGATTGCATTCGTGGTCGATGCAAAACACTGATTACAATGATATAGAAAAAAGAAATGATACATTTTTATTTTTTTCTCGTGAAGGATGAAAAAAGAAAATTCTGTGAAAGTCGAGAAAAGATCGAAATTTAAGTGCCATTTTTAGTGAAAAATAGAAAAACTTAATTCTGATACGCTGTATACTAATTACAATGTTAGAGACAAGGCAAATTATAAATTTTTATTGCATTCGTGGTCGATGCAAAACGAAATTTCTGCGAAAGTCAAGAAGAATTCGAAAAAGTGCCATTTTTAGTGAAAAATAGAAAAACTTAATTCTGATACGCTGCATACTAATTACAATGTCATAAATAAAACAAATGATCAATTTTTTTGCATGATAGATGAAAAAAAATTTCTATGACTCTTTTGAGGAGTGTTCGAAAAAGTACCATTTTCAGTGAAGAATAGAAAAAGGGAAATATAAAAATTTAACTCAGATACGACATACGCTACTTTTCCCAAAGAAAATCACTGTCATCAGAAATCCTTTTCTGATATCCCTCAATTTTATCGCCAATTCCAAAAATTCCGCAATTCCACAATTTCACCAACCAGGCCCTCGAATAATTATTTCAAGTGTATTGCACGTTTTGTATCCGTCTATATCTCCATTGTTTACCGAATTGCCAGAGCAGGCCAGAACGATTGAATAGAATCAAACAAACAATTCCGTTCGGAAAATGAACACATCCTCTTCGTCGATTTCACATTCATCTGCGATATAATAAGATATATTCCGAATGTCGGCGACAACCTGGTTCGCCCACGACAATTCGTATTTATTTCCACGGCGTGACGCGACCGCGTAAGATATTTTCACATAATGACGCGCGCGTTTATTATTTAAATTATGCGCAAAAATCTGCGGCTAAAAAACGCGAGCTCCGCTGGCACGATAATGAGCGCGGCCGTTTGAAAGATTGCACAAGACGCCGCTCTCTTTCTGTTTTTGCGTTCATTTGCGATATCTCATTTTGTTGGAAACGTTGCGTTTTAATTGGTGAATTAAATCAAACACGAGCCTTATTTTTCACCGCGATAAACAATCGTTACAATCCTATTGTTCGAAATTATTTCTACTCTTACGTGATAAGTAATAATAATACTTGTTGTTGGTACATGTTCGAATGAAACAACTGTTTAAGTGACCACCGAAAATTTTCATAAATTTCACTGTTCGATTTATTTAAAGGCAATTTTCACCTTTTCCTGAAATTAGGTGCAAAATGAAAAAAATAACAGCAAAAGTGTGAAAATGTAAATTTCAAATGTTTATGCAAATATGGAAAGAACGAAGATTCGTTATGATTTTTGTACAATTATTCGCATCTCTGCTTGTCTTGTTTCTGTTTTAATTCATTAAACTTCGCTTAGAAATTTGATAATATTTGTTGCAAGAAAATTGCAAGAGGTTCGAAATGAAATTTACGTGTTTCTTTGCTTGGTTTTCATTCTCCCCCCTTCGCACTGTAATATCATATCTCCAAATACTTCCACCATAACATCACGTTTCTTTGCTTTGTTACGTGGCATCTTATCTTGATATGTAATTTCACTATTCCGTTCTTATAACATTTGCCCCTTTAAGCCCGTTTATTCGTAAAAAGAATTCCACACAACGACCTCTTTAATTTGCATAACGAAATATGAAAATGCCATACCGACTCTGAAAACAGTGCTCGAAACAATTAGAGAATCCACGGAGCACGGGAAATGAATCAAATATTAGATTTTAAAGGGCGAATAAGACGGGAGTATTAACAATATTGCGTATTCAATAATACCAGATTTCTTACTAAATATCGTTTGCTGTAAGTGTTTTGCAAATTTAAAAAACAGAGAAAATTAATATAGGGTTTACAAGGAGGCCAAAAGTATTGTATTTTCAAGGGAATTTTTTGAAGTGATAATCTCCGATATTGATGAAACTTTGGTATATGATAACACTGAAGAAAATATTTCACACGTACTTTTTTTTATCGAAAATGGTCCACAGTGAAAGGGTGAAAATGGCCCACAAAAATGAGGGTAATAAAGATATTTGGTCAAAAATATTGTTTACTTCTTATTTTTCAAATTTTTCACTGAAAAATACACAATTTTTCAATTCACACTGTTTCTCTACCTCCGACAGTTTTCTAGCTTTTCTAGTTTCACCACCTCAAACTTTGAAGGCAATTTTTACCCCTTCACTGTGCACGATTTTTGATATAAGAGAAAACGTATCGAATATTTCTTCGAGATCTACCATACCCTGGCATTTCATAAAAATCGGTAACGTTCCCTTGTTACAAGACAAAATTAAATTCCCAAAAGGCACAAACCTGCACTTCAAAATCCAACACCATCACGTTGTATTCAACCAGAACTTCGTCGCAAACGACCTATTAGTCGACGCAAACTAAAAAGCCTCCCAAAAACTGCAAACAAAAATAAAATCGCAAACTAGATTCTCCAACTTCGAAAAGCAACTTCCACAGTTCCGTTTCACCGCCAAACAAAACCCGAAACCACAGAAAAGCCGCGGAAACAGTAGTTCAACGCAAATCACCCCATCTCGCACCGCGTGTTCGCATAACATTCGGCGAACCACGATTCCATCGGTTTTCGATTTTTATTTAAAACAAAAAGAGACGGAAAACCTAGAAAGAAAGAAAGAAAAAAAGAGGAAAACCAAGCAGAAGAAGGAAGTTGAACGAATCGATTGAGAAAGTTGGTCGAAATGCGGTTCTCCCGATTGGTCGATTCGTACGGCGATAACATATGGTCCTGGCGAGTAAAAACAAAAAAAGAGGTGGAACTTGTAACTTTAATTTGTTCGGAACAGGGGATGAAAGCTGTGTGTAGCGAACGTTTGTAACGTGAACGATCAACGAAATGGTTTTCCAGCTGGTAAGAAGTAAAACTCGCGGATGCGTTCGAACTCTCAAAACCTCACACTCGAAACCGCCCCTTAACGAACGTATACTTTCGCTGACTACATTCTTCCTTCCTTTTTCCTTCCTCGCCCCCTTCGATTCTTCTCCCGCCGCTTTCTTTCGCCCGGTCCCTGGAGAGGCGGAGGAGAAAGCAACGCGTGGGACTCTCGACCCTTCTCTACAGCCCTGAGAAACCCAATTGAGCTCTGGACCGCAGTTATCCGATTATCACTATATACCATATATATTTATATATATATACTTGTAT
>NW_017100518.1:367150-369094 GCF_001263275.1 Habropoda laboriosa | reverse complement strand
GGCCGTTTCAAGGTGGAGATACATGCCGCGAAAGGAAGCGAGCGATTAATCACGTTTTACTAGACTTCGAGCCGAGCCAACCAATTTGCCCGGAAAGGTCGTTGTTTTCAGATAAGAGCGCGAGAGAAAGAGGGAACGAGAGGCAGCTAGTGTTCCCGTGGAACAATCGGCGAGTCCAACCGTGATCCCGGAGTATGGACAAACAATCTTATCTGCTGGCCAAGAGATAGGACTCTCAATTTCTAACTCTCGTCTCTCCTTCTATCCGTTTCTCTATTATCTTTCTCTTTCTCTCTGTTCAATTTCTCGTTCCAGCCTCGGCTCGTGGTTCCACCTAGGTTCCTGTCGCTGCTCCCTCTTTCTCTGTTCGATACCGGTTTCAAGGCTCGAATCACCTCTACCGATGGATTTTGTAGTTTCGGACCTCTAGGCGAGAGTGACGTACTCTGCTGACTAGGATTCGTGGACGGATGCGGATTGTCAAGGAGAACGAGGCTCGCTGATAAATATTGGCTAATTGGGGTGGAGTGGAGGAAGCAAACAGGTGTTTCGGGTGAAGGTTGTGAAGAGCGTTGGAGGACAGTTTTTGAAATTTCCCGTCTAGAATTTCAGTTAGGCATGCCTAAAGACGAATGTGGGCCTAATGCGGAAACGATTAGGTACACCTGAATGCTGCGAGCCTAATCGTTACCGTATTAGGCCCTAATTCGGAAGGAATAATGCATGCCTAAGTTGGGCATTCCTAATAGTTGCCATACGTGGCCCGAATGGGGGTGACCGAGTGCACGCTTAGGTTGGGCATTCCTAACAGTTGCCATATGTGGCGGGCCTAATGCGGAAACGATTAGGTACACCTGAATGCTGCGAGCCTAATCGTTACCGTATTAGGTCCTAATTCGGAAGGAATAATGCATGCCTAAGTTGGGCATTCCTAATAGTTGCCATACGTGGCCCGAATGGGGGTGGCCGAGCGCACGCTTAGGTTGGGCATTCCTAACAGTTGCCATACGTGGCCCAAATGGGGGAGGCCGAGCGCACGCCTAAGTTAGGCATTCCTAACAGTTGCCATACGTGGCTGAAAAGGGGATGGCCGAGCGCTCGCCTAAGTTAGGCATTCCTAACAGTTGCCATACGTGGCTGAAATGGGGGAGGCCGAGCGCACGCTTAGGTTGGGCATTCCTAACAGTTGCCATACGTGGTCCAAATGGGGGTGGCCGAGCGCTCGCCTAAGTTAGGCATTCCTAACAGTTGCCATACGTGGTCCAAATGAGGGTGGCCGAGCGCTCGCCTAAGTTAGGCATTCCTAACAGTTGCCATACGTGGCTGAAATGGGGATGGCCGAGCGCACACCTAAATTAGGTGGAGTGGGGCTCTCAGTGTCAGACATACGCTTGCGTGTAGAGGTTAGGTCGCCATAAGAGAGCTTTCAACAAGATAAAAGTCTTTATACTTTAATCCATACAGTGTCTTGATGAGGTATTCCTCGTGAGGTTTCATTAATGTCTCCCAATGACAGCCTAATAAAGCTTTTCTAATATGGGCCTAATGCGGCTTTCCGAATTAGGTAGTCGCGAATATTCCGCGTTACATACCGCATGCGGGCCTAACAGGCAAATTAGGCTAGCCTAATGCGGACCTAATATCTGCCTAACTGAGATTCTAGTCGGGTTTGTAGGCTGCTGTTTGTAAGTTTGTTGGCTTGGTGCGAAGTTCGCTGATTAGAATTATTCGTGGAAATCTGCGTGACCATTGTGAACGAGTTTTTAGAGGCACTTATAGATTTAAATCTATAAAAGAAACCTTTAGAGGTATAAATTCGAAGCTTTACATCCTCTGTTACAGTTTATTATCAGAAATTAAGTTCGCTAAAGTAGAGATAGTGTTCTTGATTAATTTGAGAAAAATTAGTATTGGAATAATTTAAATTTGCCGCGCTTTTTGGGC
>NW_017100518.1:343298-367017 GCF_001263275.1 Habropoda laboriosa | reverse complement strand
AGAACTATAGGACTACCAGAATACTTGAGCAAAGAATGAAGAGGCCAGAAGTTAATAGCCCAAGCGAGATGCGGAAATTTAGAAAACTGGAACAAGTACTGGGAAGAGGAGGAAGGAAGGAGATGCGATTTGTGTGGTGATAGATTCGGAAATCTGGAACATTTAACAAGGGACTGCAAAGAAACCGACAGGAGTATCAGGATGGAAGACGTAGTGAGTGGGAGACAGGACAGAAAGATTGTAGAGTGGCTCGAGAAGCTGAAAAAGAAAAGAAAAGAAAAAAGAGAAAGTGGCTGATAACACCAAAGAGAATATTAAAGTATAAGGGAGAGGTAACAATTAGGGTGATAAGTTAGTAGAGTGCGAGGGAATGTGAATGGAAGAGAGAGAGAGAGAGAGAGAGAGAACGAATCGAACGAGCGAATAAGACAGTTTTATCAAACGTAGGTTATTGTAAACCAAGTCCAATTCATGGCTGTGAGGCTGAATAAATACATATATTAATAAAAACAAAATTTATTTTGCATACGAATAAATGCACATTTATCGTCATAAAAGATGCACATTTTTACGCATTTTCTTGAACTCGATTCGTGAACAAAACCACCAATACCAGCTCGAAGAGAAAAATCTTAATTTTTGTCGTTTTTACACGATTACGATTTTTTTTTTCTCTCGCAGCAAGATGAAAGGGTTCTTATTATCCGAGTATTAATAGAACTTACTGAACAGTTCCACCGTGGCGGACATGGTCATGACCCGGTATGACGTAAATACCAGTATCTATGTTTACAGCTGCGAGTTGCATTTAGACCAGCTACTTGCACAGTAGTAATTTGTGGATTTAGTGGACCATAAATTCAGCAGTGCTAACACTGATTGCAATATGATGTTGACGTAAGACGCTCTATGGTATTTATCGTACATATAGACGTAACAGAATTTTCGATTAATCGGATCTTGTATTACATTTATTAGCTAGCTTACGAACCATCGAACAAAATAGATCAAGTTTCGCCGAACTTTCGACCAAGTGTAATTTCTTTAAGAGCCCTCTTGTAGTTTCATCGAAGCGATCAAACGAAGAATGTTAACAAAATAGCTCACATCTACGTGTATACTTCTAGTTTAGTCAGCTATTTGCTGTTTCAGTACTGTATTAAGCAAGAGAAGCTAATGTACCGTAGGTTAATTAAATTTGGCAATTTTCAGTTTTGTATATTAAAGCGAAAATTGGAGTTAAATTTGTGGCTACGTACCTAGGCCTGGCGAATCTTGGCCCTCGAGGCGAAGAGTCGAGAGATGTTTTCCAAACATCTCCGGGTTTCTTCGTCCTCGAGGACAAGAGTATCGCCTTGGCAATGTAGGCCTGCGCTCTCACTTCCTGGGACTTTCTCAGGGAACAAGGGGCTACTTAACACGTTAAGCGCGGCGTCAGTCCGTGGTGACTGACAGTGAACTTTCTGTTTAGGCGGCGTAGGTCCGTGGGGACTGACAGTGAACTTTTCGTTTGGGCGGCGTCGGTCCGTGGGACCGCAGTATCATGTTTAAAAAATAAATGTTATGCACTTCTCCTTCTTTTTTTTTTGCAATTTATGAACACTTCTTCTATCAACCCGGATTGACATTTCTTCGTCTGAATGCCGTTTGAGCGCATTTGTTATCTTCTGTTTGTACTCTGTAACCGAACAGCTCGCGATGTGATCGCTGCTGTGTGCCGCCTGAACGGAAAGCAGAGCGAAATCGGCTCCGCGCTCAACGTGTTAAGGGAGCCCCGAAAAAGGCACGAGGCTTTTTGTCGTAGACTTTCTTTCTACATGCATCGTGTCGCCTACGCTTTAAAAATAGTTTAGGCGTTATCTGATTTAAATAAATATATTTCTGTTAAGCAACCTTAGTGTAATAATTATTTTTACACCACGTCACTTCCAAAGTGATACAACTGTTTCTATCAGATCTTGACTAAAATTTGTAAAATTATAGAGTAGAGGGTTAAATATCAATAAAAATGAAGGAAAAATTTTTCGTTCTTCGTTGTGAGTGTGAAAAATAAAGGAAATATTAATATTCAATTGATAACAAAAATATCGAATGTTTAAGTAGAGAAACGTTCGATGTGGAAATACTCGTTCTGAACTCGTGGTTTGTTGCGTGTAACGTGCACGAAGGGATTGCCAATGCATTCTCGTTAGTCAAGCATAATTTAAACTGGAGAATGGGTGATTGACGTCTGGACGAGGAAACTCTCTCAGCTATTCAATCCTGTGCCTGATACCGGTATAGAGATTCGCGGGACAGACGATGGGAAACTGTGAAAGGAATGCTTAAACCTAGTTGTGAGAATCCTTCAAAACAGGGTAGATAAAAATCTAATTCTCACGTTCTTCTTGAATTTGTAGAAAATATAAGGGAGTATTTTCTGACTAAATCTTAGGATTGCAACCAACTTTCTTTTACAATTCAAGAGTCAATTGATATTTGTTGTCATTTACATTTTGCACTCGCAGTTTACTATTCCTTTAATAGAATTTAAAATTTATGATTATAGCCATGATAAAGATTCGAAAGTGGAATTATAGTAGAAGATGGTCATTTTAATATGAACCTTCGAGAAAATATTTATTTAAAAAAAATGCAATGTAAAGTTTGTATCAAAAATTCGGAAGTAAAACTATAGTAGGCGAAGACCATTTAAGTATGAATTTCCAGGAAAATATTAATTTAAAAAAAAGTGCTATGTAAAGTTTGTATCAAAAATTTAATTATCCTCTCATTACCCCAAACAATTGTAAATCACAGCAGAAATTCGGAAGTAAAACTATAGTAGGCGAAGACCATTTAAGTATGAATTTCCAGGAAAATATTAATTTAAAAAAAAGTGCTATGTAAAGTTTGTATCAAAAATTTAATTATCCTCTCATTACCCCAAACAATTGTAAATCACAGCAGAAATTCGGAAGTAAAACTACAGTAGGCGAAGACCATTTAAGAATGAATTTCCAGGAAAATATTTATTTAAAAAAAAGTGCTATGTAAAGTTTGTATTAAAAATTCAACTATCCTCTGATTGCCCCAAAAAATTGCAAATCACAGCAGAAATTTGGAAGTAAAACTATCGTAGAAGATGATAATTTAAGGATGAATCTTGAAGAAAATATATATTTAAAAAAAAAAAACACTTTTTATTTAAAGCTTGTATCAAAAATTTAACTGTGCTCTAATTACCCGAAAAAATAGCAAAAGTAGGAAACGAAATCGGGATAATCTGATCGTAAGCGCTGAGTGAAACTCCTCAATATCATTCCCACCGTAAACCCGCGCTTTATTCCACGGAATATCCGCGATATCGACTCGGTAACCAAATCGCCGCTAAACTCTATCCTCGGCCAGGCTTGGCTGCAGGCCAATGAGCTCGACACCGTCCACGAAACTTACTTAATTATTTTTCTATCAAGCGGACCCGTTGTAGGGATGTGAACAGGTGAGAGGGTCAGTTACCGCAAACTTATTTAATTATTCCCGTACCAATCAACGAGCTCACGCCTCAAAGCAGCAATCTTTCACCCGATGTAACGACACTCGTGAAAATAGCCTGAGAAAGAGAAACAGAAATCCAAGGTAAAAGAAACAGAGAAAAAAAGAAAGATACAGATAGAATACAGTAGGATTCTGAATTTCTAATTTTGTAATTTTTGATGAATTAAATTTGACCCAAAAAGCCACGTCGATGGAACTTAATTTGCATTATACTTCCCGCGTTATACCTCTATGACATCGCTTTTTGGATCCAATTTAATTAATCCCAAATTCCAAATGCAGAATTTGTAGGTTCCTTTTTTTTGTGATCGCGTTGTACGGGAGCAGTAAGTAACGAAAAAAAGAAAAATACAATAGAATCCTAAATTTCTAATTTTGTAATTTTTGATGAATTCAATTTGACCCAAAAAGCGACGTCGATGGAACCTAATTTAGAGTTTGGAACCTTGTGCTCGTGGCAGTTGCAACCAACTTTCGAGCCTTGTCCTTTTTAGTACGTGGTGTGCCGATTAAATCTGATAGGTTCGTCTTCGAAGGACTACCTCCGTGATTAGGAGCGACTCGTGGCGTGGTCAGATGACTTCTGTCGTTCCCTTCCGCGAAAGGTCCCACGACACCTAAGGGCGTATCGCGGGGGTGAGGTCCTCGGATAAGTTGAGTACATTTTTCGATAGTGGTGGGGAAGGATGGTTGGCGAAAATCATAGGTGGGAAAATTACCATAAGGGTACCAAGCGTACCCTTGAGTAACGCACGCGGGAATTCCGAGTGCCTCGAACAATGACCGTAGCTTCGGCTCTGGTGACCGTATGAATGCAAAAATGTACAAGTTAAAAAAGGGGCGAAGATTTTAAGTCGAAAACAGGGCAATAAAAGGTAAAAGCAAGTTCTTAGATTGAAAGACTACGATTGCCGTGGCGTCATAAAATTACCGCTGCTACGAAACGAGCGAAGGCGAAAAATATATACAATAGAACTACATGCTAAGAAATCTAAGGGTCGGGCAGCTGACATACCTGTCGAGGATTAAACAACGTCGCTTTTTGGATCAAATTCAATTAACCCCAAATGCCCAATTTGTGCCTTTTTTCTTTCTTTTTTGATCGCGTTACACGGAAGCAGTAACAATTTTTATCTCGCGCCGTACAAGGTCCTGTTTGTCCGCCATTCACTTTCCCACTTGAAAATTAAACACAGCTATGAAGAGCCCAACTCGAATTCCATAGGATCCGGGTGTCAGGTTCGTGCTAGAATTCTCACAGATCCCGCCCGAACCCTCTCCGTCCCGTTGAAGAGTAGAGAAACCTTCGTGCGCCGGAAGCTCGGTAGATTAATTCGCGAACGACAAGTCCAGTCGGTTGCGTTGCCATCGCCGTTTCTACTCGCTTTCACCGAATAAACATCAGCGGCAGAAGGTGACCGTTGGAACGGCGTACGCGACGTCGGTTTCCAGGTCTCCTGGCGCATATCCTGAATTCATCCAGCTAACAGTTCCCCCTTAGCCCGTGTTTGGCACAGGCTTCTCTCGTTCTACCGTTGCATCTGCATCGGACGTCGCGCGCCGCTCACCAAAACCGGCTCTATTCCCTGTACCTAACTGTGTCGATCGCAATCCGCGAACTGCTGTGATGCGAATTGATATCCAATTCGGGTCCCGGCGATCTGCGAAATTAGCGGGCTAACTGCTTTTGCACCGGGGAACGCTCGGCCGATTGCGTTCCAATTTCCAGTTTATCGAGAACTGTTTGATGATTGACTTCGTCGGCCGCATTCAGAACGGGTCCATGCCGCATTCTGACCCTGTACCATCCGACCGCGAGTGTCTTTTCTTTCGTCGCCGCGAGGAGGGTAGTTTCTGGTTGGTTTCTTTCTCCAGGGAAGATAACGAGTTTGGGTGTGGTTTTTTGGTAACGGAGGGAATTGAGAGATCGGTGTTTTGAATTGGATTTGGTATGGTTGGACGATAATTGTATGGATTTAACTCTTTGACGATCGATTCTAAATGATCAATTTTATTTTTGTTTTTATTATTTCTTAGATGTATAGAAATAAGTTTCTCGTTTATTTATGATTGTGTGTCTTAGATTTTTGAAGTAGAGTGGAAAGGATAGCGCAATATGGAAAGTGAAAGAGAGTAATTAAACAAAATTGCACCTTTTGGAAGATTAGAAGTTAGACTGAAGTATGTGGATATTCTTCAAAACTGAATAACTTTTTTACAATCGAATCAAACGTTTGAGAATTTTGACGACGTTAGAAGATTTAGTTTACAACATGACGTGTGAAAGAAATTTTGAAAAAATTGCATTTCGTCGGAATCGCGAAGAAAATAGCGAAGGATAGCGCAATATGGAAAGTAACAGAAAGTAATTAAACAAAATTGCACTTTTAGACAGAAATATGTGGATACCCTTCAAAATAGAACAACTTTTTTACAGTCGAACCAAATGATTTGAGAATTTTGACGACGTTAGAAGGTGTAGTTTACAACATGACGTGTGAAAGAAATTTTGAAAAAATTGCAATTGGTCGGAAAGTCGCTTTTTACAACTTTTTTATTTGAGCTCGTAATGAAAATTTAAAAGATACGTTTTGTAGATTTATGCTAGTTATATGCATGCTGAAAATTTCGCCGAAATCCATCGAATTCTTACAATGAATAGGTCTGTAGTAATTTGTGCCAAGTTTGTATACATAATTGAAAAATAATTGAATAATTATTAAAATATAGGTAGAGTCAAATCCTACTAAATAGAAAGTCACAGAAAATTAAAGAGCAGTAGAACAACGTAAAACGTGTTTTAGTTACTTTACATTTAACATCGTGAAGAATCATTAAAAAATTATAAAAATACAAATATCAACCAATGATGACGCAGAGTGCCAGAATTGTACTAAATAAGAAGTCATGGGAAATTAAACAGCAGAAAAATAGTCGTTTTAGTAACATTATCTTTTTATGCAAGTAAACATTTCTTCAATTTTTATGTTTTTTAGCTACTATACATTTAACACGTTAAAGTAATCCTCGCAAAATTATTTCACCTTGTATAAAGGAAAGTTTCAATTTCTTGAACAAAAAAAAATTATACTACTTTGGAATCTTAATTAAAACTGTTAATAAAAAATAACGCAAAATGTATTTTTCGAGTACGATATTAATAGAATGCTCTAAACATTAAAAAGTATACCAAAATGTACTGTTAGGATAGTGACACTGATAGAATTAGTTACTATCCTTTGGCCGTTCGAAGTTCGAACGGCTTACTCATAAGGGTACAAACTCCAGGAAAAGCGAAGGGATAAAGGACAACGTTGTTAGATTTATCAGTCAGTTAGATATAACAAAAATTAAGGCCTTACTAGGAAGTATACATTTCTTTTGTATACGTTCGAAGAAATCCGTTTAGCTTTACCACCTCTGTTTAGTAAAGATCTAAATGTTTATGATACGCGACTAAATGTTTATGATACGTAGGCAATATTAGGGCGTTGCGCAGGAGCGTTCTCTCCAGTGCTCTTGCCATCAAAGTAGAAAAAGCGAACCTTCCTTGTGTGAAATAAAGTTTACAGTTTGAAATAAGGATTATTAATTATTTAACAATCCATAACTCCCACAATCCAATAAGCGTCCCCACACATTTCAGGCAATAGTGAAAACGTCCTCTGTACGTGATTCCTGTATTATATTAATAAAAACTACTTTTACACACTAACAAGGGAACTTCGGTAACCCGAAATATCCGATTTTTTTTAAACTTGGTGGGTTTGTAGGGGACCTCGAGAGAAGTATCGGGCAATTTCTTTTATCGGCCCAATTTCGATTCTTCGGGGTGAAAACAGCCCTTGAATGAAGATAGGTGTACCCTATTTCCCTGTATATCTTTAAAACTATAGTAGATATAAAAAAATGTTTATAATCAAAATTAAATGGCTTTTTATGCCTTATGAGACTGTGCTATTAAATTAATAAAAATTCTTTTTTTAAATAAAAAATCTTCCACTATCGTTGTTGTGAAAAATTGTTAATTTTCTATCATATCGAAAAATATGTCAAATAAATGCAAATAAATACCAAAGTACCAATCGAGACTCCTCTCTTTGCCGCAGCATAACAGTACGAAGAATGAAGCTAAACAAGAAAGAAAGGAGAATCGGTCAGTCACTGATCAGGCACGTTCTATTCCTATTATAAGTACACGTTACATATCTAAAAATCTTTTCATGTACATTCTTTATTACAAAAAACAACAAATTTTTCAGAACAAATATAGAAATTTATTAACAATCTCGCACTATACTTAAAATCAATACAAATGTGTAATAACAATTCCTAATTGTCCCAAAAATTTCTTTCAAGAGATACATATTTGTGAATATAATAGCAATTTCATTACAGATTCTTGAACCACATCTGTGCTCATTTCCCCGAAAGAACGAAGAAATCTAACGCAAAAATTTTCGTTGTCTAGAAAGATTACACACAGCCACGTGCACTCGGCAAGTACCTCAGAACGAAATGTTTCATCGCGCCATGCGTTTCGCGAAATTCACAATGGCAATTCCAAGGGAACTTATTTAAGATCTGATGAGAAGGCAATTGAATCGTAACAGATCCCTATTCCGGGAATATCTATCGCTCCTCTCTGCCTGTACAAAGCTTAAAAGCTGAAAATCGAGGATATCGATTTTGATGAGAACGACACGTGTATAGATACGCGGTCCATTTTACTATTCCGCGCGAACAAAAGACCTTTGTCTTTTATCGAGCTACTGTTTAAATGCTGTACAGCCTCGACAAAATGCAAATATAGATCTCTATTACTTCTGGTAATCTATAAAACTCCGGTGTACCGGTTTTAAACCGATTCTTCCGTTCTATTAGCGTTGCTTATTGTTTCTCTGTACAAAGGCGAAAGTTGTGAAAATTTGTTACTTTTTCTCCCATTATTTAGCAACTTGCACCTGGAATATCTCCGTTATTTTCAGAGATATGACCAAAATTTATTTACAAAAGTTGTGTAATACGGAGAGAGCCGTGACATGCCAGCAAAATTTTTCTTTTGTAGGTCATAGGTTGTCAAATATTTCGAGGACACTTCTATTTTATTAAGTGGAATTCTGTGATTTTTCGTCGCTAATAGAATAACGGCTGTTCAGCTATTTCAATGAACCGTAGTATAAGGCTGTTCGATGGTAAATAAACAAGTGCAATAACGATTCTTACGTCATAAGAGGCTTCGGGAGTTCGACGATTGCAATATTGCCTTCATGCAAACTTCGAGCGCCCCTTGTGACGTAAGAATCGTTGTTTTCTTCCTTTATTTAACCTCGAATCACTTTGTTACAGTATTTCATTCAAAAAATGACATTTCTTTCATCCACAAAAATAATTCTTTCCGTAAAACTTTTGTAAATAAAGTATACTCATGTCTCCAAAAATAATGCAGGTATTCCAACAGTGCATATTATAGATTTTATTATTATACTTTACATCCTTTATATACCGAAGACCAAAGATATACTAAAATAAATTCAGTGCAATTAGCAATCTGCAGCATTCCTTTCGTAACTCGGAATTTTTCTGAACAGAAACGAAAAAAAAAAAAGAAATTCCTACAAACATGTCACGATTTCTCTGATATTCTAAAACTTTTGTAAACAAAGTTTTTCCATGCTTCTAAAAATAACGCTGATATTCCAAAAGTGCAAACTATACATCCTGTTGCTACACTTCACATCTTTTCCTCCCCTCAGACCGAAGGTACACTGAAATAAATTCCGCGAAATTAGCAATCTGCACTATTCCTCTGGTTACCCCGAATTCGTCTGAACAGAAACGTCAAACAATTATCCCTCAGACCGAGGAAACATGAATTATCGGCGAAACGAATGAACCAGGGTGAAGTGAATTGCCGCCGAATGAAACGGGGGAGAAGAAAAAAGAGAAGAAGAAAAATTGTACGTGCAGGAGGAATGAAACACTAGAGAGGCAAACGACACCGTTGACTTTTCCACTTACCGATTGGCACGTTGACAGCAAAGAGAACGACAAGGGCGCGATGGCAGAGCATTGTGCACTGCATGGAAAACGCGATGAATCGTCGTCGTCGGTCGATGGAACACCAGCAGCTGCTCCTTTTATCTACTTAACCCTGTCATCTTCCGCGGGAACCTCTGTTTCCAGTCTTCTGACGCATAGCATGCCTGAAACATCCAGAGAAACCAGACGGTTAACACACACACACACACACGTGTACATACAACGAAATCCCTCAGATCGCGTCGATCGTTGTTGTTTTTCATTTTTCCTTCCTTTCTCTTTTCAATATGTTTTTCTCGACTGTGATTCCTGCCGGGACAAATCCTGCCCAGCCTCGATGTTCGAATAGGTTTGTTTTGAACGGAACGAACGGACAGAAGGATGCCTCGTCATCGGTTCGCTTTATCGCTCGTTTCCACTGCACCGAACTTTCGACTCGCGTACCCTTGCATCGCAAAACTGACTACCCTAACCACTTCTGCGCTATCGTTATCTGGACGAAGCTGCCGTTTCTCCACGGTGACGTTCGATCCCCCCGGTTCCAACAGCGGGCGGAGAACTTGACTAACAGGCCCGGTCAAAGGGGAAGTCTGGCTGATGTTTCAGGAACGCGAAGAAGCTTCCGGCACGAGGGACCTTCGTGTACGGATCAAATGACGTGTAATTGTTCCGATAGATTTTCTTTGCCGCCTGTATCTCGTTGAAGGTGGGGTGTAACGAGATTCGAGGATGTATCGTTGAGGTTGGATCGGATGGATTCAATTTTGAACGACGGATGCAATTAGAGGGTTGTTAAGATGAAATTGATAGATTGAGTTAATTAGAGAAATATTCGGAGAGTAGAGGGGCGGTTAATTTCGAGGTGTTTGTTGTGCTACTGCTTGGAAGTAGCGATATCAATCATTGGTGTGGCATGAATATTTTTTTCACTGAGAGTTGGCATTAAAAGAAAATATTACTTATGTTTCATTGTTTCTTGAAAGTAGCGATGTCAATCATTGAAGAGACATAAATATTTTGTACACTAAAAAAAGTTAGCATAAAGATAAAAATAGTACTCGTGTGGTGACCTAGTAGTTTTGTATTATTCTGGGCATCTTTTGTTTATTTGTATTGTTTCTTGGAAGTAGTGAAATCAATCATTGAAGAGACAAACTTAAATATTCTTTGCAGTGAAAATTAGCGTTGAAAAGGGACATTACTTATGGGGTGACTTAATAGATCTGTACTTCTTTATACATTTTTTTCCTACAATGCAAGATTTTGTTTTATGATTTTTTTAAAAGTAGTGAAATCAATCATTGAAGAGACAAACTTAAATATTTTTTGCACTGAAAATTAGCGTTGAAGAAGGACATTACTTGTGGGATGATCTAATGGTTTTGCATTTCTCTGTGCATTTTTTTTTACAATGCAAATTTTGTTTTATCGTTTCTTAAAAGTAGTGAAATCAATCATTGAAGAGACAAACTTAAATATTTTTTGCACTGAAAATTAGCGTTGAAGAAGGACATTACTTGTGGGATGATCTAAAAGTTTTGAATTTCCTTGTGCATTTATTCTTACAATGCAAAATTTCGTTATATCATTTCTTAAAAGTAGTGAAATCAATCATTGAAGAGACACATCTAAATATTTTTTGCACTGAAAATTAGCGTTGAAGAAGGACATTACTTGTGGGATGATCTAATGGTTTTGCATTTCTCTGTGCATTTTTTTTTACAATGCAAATTTTGTTTTATCGTTTCTTAAAAGTAGTGAAATCAATCATTGAAGAGACAAACTTAAATATTCTCTGCACTGAAAATTAGCGTTGAAAAAGGACATTACTTACGGGGTGACCTATTAGTTCTGTATTTTCCTGTGCAATTTTTGCTTACAATACAAAGTTTCCTTATATCGTATCTTCAAAGCAGTGAAATCAATCATTGAAGAGACACATTTAAATACTTTCTGCACCGAACATTACATACAGAATGACTTCAAAGTTCTGAATTTCTTTGTACATTTTTTTTTACGATGCAATAGTTTGTTATCATTTCTTAAAAGTAGTGAAATCAATCACAGAAGAGACAAATATTTTCTGCACCGAAAGTTCGCGTGGAAAAACGACATCACTCACGTAGCGACCTGATATTTCTCCACTCCTCTGTTCCATTTCCTCCCCCAATAAATATCTTTCTCATATAATACGATATTCATCTACCTCGTTACACCCATATCGGTCCAACATTTTTTCACTCCAAGTCACACCCTTAATCCGTCAAAAATTTCACTTAACTTCGTTGCCGAAAAAAAGCCTATCAATTTCCATATAACCACTCCACGCTCACACCACGGAACACCGCGAAAAGAGCAAAAAAAAAAAAAGAAGAGAGGAAAAAAAATATTAACGATCATATTCAGAAGAACAAAATCCATCAAAAATACCAACGTCAGATACCCGTTCATCGTTCGAATCGATCACGGCTCGTCCAAACCGCCGACAAACACATGTCTGTACGCCACACACATGTTTATTCGACAAAACGAAAACCTGTAACGCGCGAGTATTATTCAAATTATTATTCGACATGGCCATTCGACGGCCGCCGTTACGATTTCCCCGGGTTTAAAGCGAGATTGTTAATTTTCCATATTCCACGGGACACGCGTTTCACGACGTACGATCCACATGGTGCACACCATTGATCAGATCCGTTCGCCTTTCCGTTCGTCATTCATAACACACGAGTGTACCGTAGTTTTACCGGTGATAAAGTGTTTGTAATGCTAATCCACGCTCTAAACAAACAATCGAGAGAAGCGTCGTCGTCGTCGTTTTTGCGTGATAATTAACGCGAGGAAACCTCGGTCTGGCGGATTATCGTCGTTAAATTCGCTAATTATGTTTGACTGACAGACCGAGGAATCGAACTCACATCGGCGTGCAGACCACGTTGAGCTCCATGTCTGGAGAATTAAAAGAGACCGCGGCGAAATTCGAAGCGTGGGTTACTTGGAAATGTACTGTTTAATAGTATAATTTTAAAAATGTCAATTTTACTGTATAGATACAGTATTTTTATCATCTGAAATGGAACATATCTAACTTCGCTAGTGTTCGGTCATAAAACACTTCAAGGCAGGCAAGGCGAGGGATTAGTCGACACGGCCTGCAAATTTAATTTCCAACAGCACAATTACTAAAACCCTCCCATCTGGCTACCAGAAGCGGCCAACTTAGCGACCGACCAGGAAACAGTAGGGATTCCCTGCAATATAACAAACATTTTTTAGCAACAATCTCCCTACCTTCTCGACACCTCAGCTACCCCCAGAATATTGGAACACCAATGGACACATCTCGACCACCTCCACTACACATTTAGACAGCAAATCAGAACACACACAGAATTTATAAATTGACACGCACAGACACTCAAACGTCATTCTTATTTTCGTAACACATCATACCTTTCGATATACATTCGACACAGACATCAGTATTGTACATATCTCGTTAAACTAGTTATAATAAACCTACATCGTTGTTCAATATTGTGTTTGATACAATCAAAAATTCATGCAGTCCACTATCCAATTGCATACTTCGAAAGACTTCACTGGAATCCACTAAAAGGAAATCAGTTCGAAGTCCGCGTCATACTATCGTCGCGGAAATACTCGTCGACGCTGTGACGCGATAACAGTTAGTTTCACTTAGAAATGCACGAGTATAACTTAAAAAATGTCAATTTTGATCTTTTTGCACAGACAGATTCCATAGATACAGTATTTCTATTATTTAAAATCGTAGATACATTTCTAACTTCGTTAGTTTCACTAAAAAATGCACGAATATAACTTAAAAAATGTCAATTTTGATCTTTTTGCACAGACAGATTCCATAGATACAGTATTCTTGTCATCTAAAACGGTACATTTCTAACTTCATCGCTTTCATACTGGAGAGCAGATCACATTATACGATCAGCATTCAACTATTAGCCAAAAACAAATTTTAAACTGCTTTTCCTGTAAAATTGACACGTTTCGAGTTACGTCGGTATCAAACAGCGACATGTCAAAATAAAAATGATTCATGCTTTGTAGATTTTTATCAATTTTTACCTTTGCTTTTCAACAAACTCCACGACACACCTTTAACCTACATATACCAATCACAAAACAGACTCGCTGTAGCACAAAACGACTGACGAATCACTGACAAGCGTAACTGATAAAAGCGACGCTACCAGACATCCCAACCTAACATATCCACTAAAACAGTTTCACTCAAACATTCGTTCATACTACAAGTCTTCTACAGAAGTATTACAATTTATTCTCCAACGAATTAAAGTATTATTCTCGAAACGCGCTCCAAGTACTATCTCAACTTCAAACAGCTAGAAAAGATTAATTTCTTATTTCTTATCTCCGTGCATGAAATAGCGTAAGCGGACTTCACGACCTCGTGGAATTCTAAATTAAAGAAATCGTCGTTGAAACACGTCTCGAATAATTCACGTAAAATTTACCGTCGATTCGAGTTAACACCGACGGACGCAGCAGTAAATTATCAATTATTATATCACCAACGTGGTCATTCGGTCGCTTTAACGCGAAATAAACGATATAGCAGCTCTGTACTTGGGACGATTTTACCGATTCGCGGGACATTGATTTTCAAAGTGACCAACGAAATTATCCTCGCGACTTCCCGCTGCTTATTCGATTTACGAGCGATCCGATCAGTTTCATTATCGGCCTCCTCGATGACGTTCATCGACTTATTGCTCGTTTAAAGGGATCTCCCTACCGGCTGGCGAAAACTGAATTTTTCAGTTCAAGTCGTTAAGTCCAATTTTGAAAAAGTTATACTGTTCTGAAGAGTGTCCGAATAATAGTAAGAGTCACCGTATGTGTACCTTTAGATTTCTTGAAAATTCCAATATTTGCCATAGGGAAAATATGAAATACAATCTCGCGAAATCTCCAAAAATCGAGTACTCGAAGAATTGAATTTTAAGCAAAATTCAAGGATTGAATTAAGGCGAAAGTGTACCAAAAGTTACCGAAGCACGGTGCGAGAAAATTTTCAAAGCGCCTATAGGCGCCAATAGCAGTAAAAGGGTTCATTTTCGAGAAAGAATCGCACAGGAAATTTCTACATCTGTAAATCTAATTTTCAAAATTCAAGAATAAAGATTGCTTCTGCAATATTTATAACGACACTCTATGATTCAAATTTTCCCTCCTTTTTCACGTTTTTAATAATTTTCTTCTTTCGTGACCAACGTCGACAGATTAATTCTGTCCGGTGAATTATCCCCGGAAATGAACTCAAGAGTCGTTAACTTTAACATTTATACCGTCGTTATTTGCTCGCTAACTAACTTCCCTGCTGACACGAGGATTTCAATTGTAACAGTAATAAACAAACAAATTGTCCCCGAAAAATCTTGCATTTTCCACTCTCGAACATCGAAATTCGAAAAACCCACGATTTCAACAATTTTACCTCAGAGTCATCGGTGAATGAAACGCGAACGTAGAAAAATCACGATAGCGTATCTTAAGCCGGTTGAAATAAGTTACAACCAGGAGAGGCGCTACGCGTAAATTCGCGAAACACGGTGGGAGAGAAAAGTGGAGTTAAATGTAAATTGTAAAGTGTAACGTATGTTACGAGTAACTGACGGTGCTTGTGCGTTATGCCCGTGGAATTATTTAAATTGTAGCGTACAGGTCTAACTACAAATAAATTACGCGGTGAAATGTGTCGCGTGCCGGGGAATATAACGCCACGTGAAACGCGCTAAGTCCGTGTACGTTAGAGATATTACAACGTAAAATGAAGGCTGAAGGGACGATACCGTAAGTCGGGGGTAGGTAACGTCGCGTGATTATTCGTGTAATGCTTCGTCTAGGAAGTATTAACTAAGTTAAGCGTCGACACGAGTTCAGTTTCTTAATAGAAATTACCGGGGACGAATTAATATTCGTCGCAGATATCAAAATTGTTTGCGCGGTGTGTTCAAGTTTCGTTGGTTACCGGATCAGATGGAATTTGGGGATTTTTCTGAGGTAAATAGTAAGTAGGATGGGGTGAGCTTCGATATTGGTCCCGTTTGTTAACTCCTTTCTCTTGTGATTTAAAAAAAAAATATTTTAACAGCAAAAAATAGCGAAAAATATTTTAATGAAAATCGTGTTTGTGTTTTACAAAAAAAAAAATTTGAAAATGTGGAACGAGAAGGAGCGTACGTTTTTTTTAATCAAATTTGAAAGTTCGTTGGGAACATTAATCTAAATTATAAAATTCGACATGAACTTGTGGGATGATATAATATTTACAGCTTTGGTACCGTGTCAAATAGAATTTATGGAATTTGTGTTTGGTGATCGTCAGACTGAAACTGCGGACAAAGTTAGGGTTAAAATACAGATTTATTAGAAATACGATTCTTCTTTGTCACATTTTTCTTGGATTCGTAATTATAAGGCAAAGGGTTAAGGAAGTACACCAGCTTCTAAAAACTGTAACTCCTCCGTTTTGTAACATTTCTACTTTTAAAAATTAGGGAAGCAAGCTGAAAGTTGTATTCACATCCTCTCAAAAAATTGAAATTTTGCATTTAGTATTTACCTGTGAAAAAAATTCCCACATTTTGCCTATTTTTAGAGGCCTCAGAGTAGAGTTCTCCCTTAACAAAAATTAGTAGAAATGAATTAATATTCAACTTAGATATCAAAATTATTTATGTACTGTGTTAGAGATTTGTTAATTATTGGTTAAGTTAGAAATTGGAGTACCTTAAAAAATATTTGAAACAATTGCTGAATTTCATATGAATTGAATCTCGCGAAAAATTCCTCCCGTTTGTCCAACCGATTCCCGAGTGAAAATTAAGAATAGAAATTGCAGAATAACAATGCGCCCTTGATTCATAATTTCTTTTGAGGTGAAGTATCGTTGGAGAAAGTTTCGTGTCACAAAGTGAAACGCAGATCGCTTGAACTGTGAACTTTGCAGGAAAAAGAACGACGGTAACTTTGTGCAGCCATCGTTGCACGTTTTTGATGGTCACTTTAAGTGTCGAATCTCTCTGCGATAGAAACACGCAAACGCAATGTAATAATAAACGCTTTCTGACCCGAATTTTTCATGTCGCGCAACTTACAACGTGACCTGAAATGTTTGCACAAAGAAACCCTCTACTAAAACAAAACTTGACAAAAAGAAGAAAAAGAAATTACTAAAGATACTTATTCATAAAAAAAATATATCCAAAAATGATAATAGTAGAAAAAAAAGATTGGATTTTCTAATCCAAACAACTGCTCGAAATATCACCGATAATTCACCGGAATTTCCGTATTAAAGTCAGATTGAATTCCTGCGAGGCTCAAAGGAAAATCACATAGGTGGATAAGGAGCGACATCGTGGTAAAAATTTTGAGGGCAATATTTGCGAAACCACTGATTCCTACGTACGTCTCCGGGACGACGAGACGGCGAAGCGACGTAAAATGCGAAACACGAAACACAGAACACGAAATGGTGCAGTTCGTTACCGACAAGGTAAAGCCGATCTATACCACAAACAGCAGAAGTAGCGGCGGAAGCAGCAGCAGCAACGACAGCAACGAGTTGGTTCTTTCACGCAGACAGCTGAACAAAAAGAGTCGCGCCGGGTTAACTCTAATTTCCATTCGCGCGTACCTACGTACCCTGTGTATTTACAATACACGTGTACGCATGTACACACGTCGTGTTCTGCTCTGCAACCGGTCGAGAATGTCTTGGGTTAATGTAGTAAGACGGTTTTAAAGGACAATCCTTTTCTTCTGGAAACTTCTCTGTCTTTCGATGGATACTTGCCTAATTTTGTCTAATAAAATTTTGGTTACTGTTCTCTGTGGGTTAATATTATCGTTAGCATTCCCCTATATGAAACTATCGTATAACGGAGGATTGTAGCTACCTCTGGTAACGAGAGGGTTAGAAAAGCACGAAAAGCTTTACACAGAAAGCTCATATATACACTTATAACTTCAAGTATACAGGGTGGGTTAACGAGAATTACTACCTTGAATATTTCCAGAATTGTGAAAGTAAGAATAAAATTTTTCGAATGTTAAAAGAACCTGGAACGTGTGCCTTCTTTTTTTTTTAAGTTAAAGTGCTTGGTGATAAATGCAACTGATATTTGGTAGTATGTAAGGTTTTCGATTTTGTTGAATGTGTATAGCAGCGAACTCTCGGTTTCACCGACGAAAGGAGACACTTTGGTATTAAGGCCCGATCGCACAAGAGAGGTGTAAAGTATATAATTACACTTTTGTAGCAGTGATGCTGTGCGACTTGGCAGGTTTATAATTCTAACGATTCTAAAGTAAAGTGAAATTGAAACTCTTTCCTTAAATTCGTAACTTGTTAAAAAGCTCGACGTTTAACGTATACATCGAGTATCGAATATTAAAACACAAAACAGGCGGAGAATAAAATTTCTAAATTTCAAATTTCAATTCGTCTGAATTATTCATTAGACGCTGGAAGAATTCATAAGTCAATCTACACGAACGTGTCCTTAAAAAAAAAAAGGGGGAAAAAAAATTACTTCAAAATTTCTTGTCTCATTTTTCACTTAAAAATCAGCCATGTTTTAAGCAACTTTTCCATTCTGTATCTTATGAGGCTGCCCGTACGAAGCATGTCTCATTTACATACATACATGTTATCTTTCAAACTGCAGTTTCCCCTTGGAATAGTTTTACTGTTCATCACGCAGAGCGAAAACCGCATCGTTTACCAACTGCGAAATAGATAGTAACGCGTCAATATGTTTTTGACGGACATGTGAATGGAAAATATATCCGTCTGTGGCCCATTTTTAAAAACATTCTGTGTCATTCGCTAACTCACTCACTCACTGACATTCATTGACATTCACTGACTCACTCAATTAATCATTTACTCATTCACTTACTCACTGACATTCAGTCACTCACTCAATTAATCATTCACTCACTCACTCACTCAAGTATTCACTCACTCATTCACTCAAGTACTCAATCACTCACTCATCACAGACTCACTCAATTAATCATTTACTCATTCACTTACTCACTGACATTCAGTCACTCACTCAATTAGTCATTCACTCACTCACTCACTCAAGTATTCACTCACTCATTCACTCAAATACCCAATCACTCACTCATCACACATTCACTCAATTACTCACTCACTCATTCACTCAAATACTCACTCACTCGGTTACTCACTGACTCAATTACTCACTCACTCACTCACCACACTCTCACTCAATTACTCACTCACACATTCACTCACTCACTCATCACTCACTGACTCAATTACTCACTCACTCACTTAAGTATTCACTCACTCATTCACTCAAATACTCACTCACTCATCACTCATTGATTCAATTACTCACTCACTCACTCACTCATTCACTCAATTATTCACTCACTCTCTCTCTCACTCAGTCTTTTTCACTCTCACTCTCTCTCTCTCCCTCTCACCTACTCACTCTTTTTTACTCACTCACTCTCTTTCACTCTATCTGTCTGTCCACGTCTCTCTGTGTATACGTCCCTATCTGTGTTTCGCGAAAGGGGAATCTTCAAAAAGCAACCATTATGAGGACGAACTTCAGCGTGTTGCACGTGCAACAAGGGCTTACGTGCTTAGATTAGATGCAGATTAAAGCGTACTCAGAGATGAGCTTAGCGTGAGAGATCATTCGTTCGAGATAATTATTTTTCAGCCGCCACGTGATGTTTGCAAAGCACGTGGTTCACCGTAGATGATCAATCAGAAGATTCAGAGAGTGTCGAATGATTATTGAAATGTTGATAAGATTCTTATGAGAAACAATTCTATACCTCGATAAAGATTAAAGAAAAGAAAGTAAGAAAATTATAAATACACATTTCCAATTTAATCTTCCGAATTATATTCGAATTTAAATTAACCATAAATCGTTACCAACGGCGAAATTTATCTCCATATAAAATGCTCACAATGCTGTTAAATTAGTAAAATATTTCAATCGGTGTCCCTACAAAACGTCCATGCAAATATAAATTGGCTAATCGTTATTCGATGTATTTATTTACGTTGGAATAAAAAATTGTTCGGCTGTTGGTCTATAAATGTGGCGGAGTTTAACAAATAACATGTTACTCGGCTATCGGGCAATTTGCAAATTCGTATATAATTTCGCGCGAATGAAGTAATACAAAAGTTCGATAAATCAAACTCGTTTGATCAAATTACACATTATAAATCAAATTTTGCAAAATTGTTACAATTTCACAGCTATTTTCTCGTTCGAAACGTTCGACAACACTTTCCTCGCAAAGCTACTTTGAACTTTTCCAAATGTAAAAAAAAAACAAAAAAAAAGAAGGAAATCACGTTTATTTCGACGCGGATATGTTCGCGAATGGTTTAAACAAAAATTTCTCAATTTCTCGATCGTTTCGTCAGAACGGTTAAAATATTCATCGTGGACCATTGATTCTGCACGGTCCTCGCACTATGTAGCACAGAACATACGCGTATCCTGTGTCGGACCAAACCGCGACACTATCACTTTTCCGATGATGATCGTTTGCGGCTGCACAGGTATTTCGCTACAAGTGTAGGCGAAATTTACGTGAAAATAAATTTGAAACGCTGCATGAACACCACAATTTCCGTATCGCTTTATTCAACGTGCCCTCACGCCCCTATCAGTCCCCGATAAAAGTGATATTTCGTGAACGCGACGTAACTTACGAATTTCGTTGCTTCCACGCTCTCAGAACTGTAACAGCCAAGTTCCGACGATACCGACTATTTTTTCCTCGATTCGGTAGTTTTTTGCAACCGAAAACAACATTCACGTGTGAAAGAGTCGAAGTCACAGTGATGTAAGTTGTTAGATTTATAAGCTAGATATATATAACAAAAATTAAATCTAAAGCCTTCCTAAAGTCGAAACCTCGTCCCTTTGTCCCTTGACTCCCATGCATCCAGATCCCTATCCCAGTCTAAAAATCCGCAGTCTAGGTACCAGAAATGATCAAATAAATTGCAGAGCAACAAATTTGATACTGTAGGAACCGACGATGGAAAAATATTGAGGGACCCAAACGGGAATCGAACCCGGGACCTTCGGCTTACCAAACCGAGGCTTTGCGTGCTACGCCAACCACTCGCTCTCTATTCTCCCTTCGAGGTTTCCTATTTGGATATGGAGGCCCCGATACTACACTCGGCCATCCTGAACTGACATTCGCTCTCGACTGTCCTCAGTGCAACACTTTCGGGCACACTCCCCCACACAGTGGCACACAGCCGAAACAACGCAGTTTTGGGAGACGTGCAACCCTCGAGATGTTTTCATCTCATATCTCCTGGCTTCGTGCAGCCGTAGATGCCTCCATCCCGGCTGAGTCCCCATTTGTAGGAACCTAGGGAAAAATATTGAGGGACCCAAACGGGAATCGAACTTGGGACCTTCGGCTTAGCAAGCCGAGGCTTTGCGCGCTACGCCAACCACTACCTCTGGTATTCTCCCTTCGAGGTTCCCCATTTGGGTATGGAGGCCCCGATACTACAGTACTGTATCATATTGAATGCTACCAGAAAGCCTGGCAGAAAGCTTAAAAATTGAGTTTGCTTCAGTTCAGTGTTACAGTGTTTTTTGTTGATTCTTTGTTTATTACACTTATAGTATTATACACTTTGTTTATGCCACTTATTTTTTTAAAAACTGTCCTACTCGATAGAACGTAGAAAATAAAAGTTGGCACCGCAATAAACGTTCCAAAACATGTTACTTTAGATTATTCGAAAAATTAATTTCAAAAAAATTCTCGTACAGCACAATTTCCTGTAACACGTAACGCGTAACGTACTATCGTACTAATTACTATTATACGGGAGTTTAAGTACTGCAAACACATTTCTCATTATTTTTTCTATTTTCGACAGAAACACCGAATCGTCTGTAACTCGGGAGTTTTCGAGAAAAGTGAAATTAGAACGGTGCGCGAAATGAAATCATTCGAGAAATTACAAGAGATACTTATAATTCTCGAAGTAGTCGCAGCACTCCTTATTATCGTCCGATTTCTGATTAATTGCCGGAGTTATCGTATTGACGTAAATTGGCTACTAGGAGAATTGTTTTGAAGCTCGAACGTTTTATGAAAATGGGTCAACAGTACAACCAACAGTCTCTCCGGCTTGTTAACGATAAGGTACAAGTTTTTTCGGGCAATTACATCCTAAATTATGAACCGTACCGGCGTATCGATTCCCGTGTCCACCTCTTTTCATTCGCTTGAACAACTTCTGGCTAAGAATTGTTCTTCCCCTCCGGGACAGTGCTTTCGTAAGCGAAATTCAATCGAACTGGTAAGCAGCTGATCGTTAAGTGAAATATGAAACGTAGCTTTAATGTAAAGTTACTAATTTTCTAATTCGAAAATTTTTCATATTTCAGGATACGCGAAATTCACTTGCGCGCTTTTAAGTGTCACACAATTCGATAGTTGAGTGAATTATACTTTGCATGTGTACTGTCCGGAATATTTGCGGTATTTTCTCCTTCCCTTGGACGGCGACTTGCATTACTTTACAAAGGATAGCCTGTCTATTTGATGGGATGACGTGTGGGTAGAACGATACTACTCTTTTTTTAACAATTAGCAAACAAATTATATTTCTGTATCACAATGATGTTAGTCACGAGATACGTGTGTAATTGCTGGTCTTGAATGGTAACTCACCGATGGGTGTTTTGTAGGAGAGTTGGAGAGGGTGTGGTTATAAGTGTGTTTTTCTTGTTACGCGTGATTGGCGGAATATTCGAAATTTTGGTTGACGGAAGGTGGGAGCTGCAGGAAATAGATTTGAGGAAGGGATGTGTTTTTGCACGAGTTCGCGATGCAACGCGATCTAAAAACGGCGCGTTAGTGAAGGTCGTAACTCTTCACTCCGATGTTCCGACACCGCGTATCGTACAGTGTTTTTCCTTACGATCGTTTTACTTGTCCTCGTGAAGTGTCTTTGTTACGCGTGATTGGCGGAATATTCGAAATTTTGGTTGACGGAAGGTGGGAGCTGCAGGAAATGGATTTGAGGAAGGGATGTGTTTTTGCACGAGTTCGCGATGCAACGCGATCTAAAGACGGCGCGTTAGTGAAGGTCGTAACTCTTCACTCCGATGTTCCGACACCGCGTATCGTACAGTGTTTTTCCTTACGATCGTTTCCGGAGGTAAGGAATGATAGTTGAGATGTGTCTTTTGGTTTTCCTTGTCTTCGTGAAGTGTCCTTTTTGAACTCATTATTTTGTGGTGGTGCGTGGGTATATATTGGGTCGGTGTATGTTCTGATTGGTTGGACGTTGAAGGTGGTGGAAAAGAAGGTCTCGAAAAATGCGGAGGTGTGATTGGATATTAGAAAACTAGTGGAAGGAGAACGTGAGGGTGAAGGTGGTGGGTAAAAGTTTAAATAATTTGGGAAAAACCCGGAAAGGGGAAAGGGATAGGAAACATGACCCAGGATGCGACTTGAACTGCTTTATGGTAGGGAAGGAATTTGTTAGGGGCTAGGAAGACGGCTGGAAAGGACTGTTTATTAGTTTATGATGTGTTACTGGCCGGTGGGCTGCGCGACCGGACAAGGACAATCGAACAGGATGTGTTTCAAGGAAAGGAGCGATGCGTTGGCGAGTGTCGTAGGCAATAAGGTCATAAAGCCGGTAGATCTGGTGAACATACTTTTTGAAGGTTTAACGTGAAAGTCAATGAGACTGTTATGGGGGTGCTGTGACATCGGTTGGCCTTGTGGGTTTATCGCTGCTACGTGTCCAATTGTAAGATTTGCGGATTTCAGAGGTATCGTGTAGCGAGTGGAAAAAGCCGGAAAAGGAAAGTAAATCAACTGAATATTTCGGTACCGAACAGCATGAAACAGTGTCATCAAGATTAAAATGAAATATTTGCTGCAATTATTTCTGATGATACTTATTGTTAGTGAAATTATTACAGAAGAATATTTATATACAAATTAGACATCACTTCGAGACGTTTATTATTATTTTGTAAATTTTATATTATATATATTT
>NW_017100518.1:322460-343112 GCF_001263275.1 Habropoda laboriosa | reverse complement strand
TGTAGATATTTGAGTAAATTACTTTGCAGGAAATAATCTTCTTAAGGTTCAAATTAAACATTCATTTTAATTATTACTGACTATATTCAGCGAAATTACTACAGATCAATGCTTATGTTTAAATTAGCCAAGAATTGCTGTTGTGCTTTTTGCTTTTGTAAGCGAAATTCTATCGAACAGGTAAATAGCTGATTCTTGAATAGATCTAGAATAGAATCTTAATAAATCTTTGATACACACCGTCAACTGAAATACAAAATATGGCTGTCAAATTAAAAATTTTCTAATTCGAAAGTTTTTAATATCTCAGGATACGGTAAATTTATTTCAATGATGTTATGCATACCATAATTCGACAGTAGTGTAAATTATAATTTGCATAAAATAGTCTCTTCAAGATTCAAATTAAACATCCATTACATTTATCAGGTACTGATCATATTTCATTGAATTATTACAGAAGAATATTTATACGAAAATTAGATATCGCTTTGAAACGCTTATTTTCTCTCTGAAAGAAGTTTTAATATTCCTAAGAAATAGCGTATGATGCAGAAACAAGCGACAAGATTTATTATAATTATAGGCCGTGAAACAGTGCGATTTTCATAATTGTTAACTATCTGCAGCTCACACCAACATTAACCAATTTCGATAAAATTTTCAGCATGCGCATAATTCTCATAAATCTACAAAACGAATTTTTAAAATTTTCACAACAAACTCGACCTAAAAAGTTTGTAAAAATTCCCGATTTCCACAAATTGCAATTTTCTCGAAAAATTTTCTCCACGTGATCCAGTACACTAATTCTTCTAACTTCGAAAAAAAACTCAAGTCGCTTGGTGCAATTTAAAAAAAGTTACACCGTTATAAAGTGCGACCGAATATCAGCGAGACTGAACTGCGGTTAAAGCGAGACGATACGACGATATATTTGGTTCTAAGGGGGTTGCAAGTGTTTCTGTAAAATGATTATTAGACGGATGCTGTCTCTAGGGGCGTGCAATAGTTTCGACTGATACACATTACTCTCAGGAGAACGTTAGCTCCTCTGTTGTAGATTAACCGTCACATAAAACCGGCGACTCTAACAAATGTCCCTTAAAGAATAGAGAAAACCGTCCCGTGTAAATCTACTGGGACTGATATTCACGAGGCGCTTTTACAATTCTCGAAACGCTCTTTACGCTCTTTTCTACAATATAATTAAACCGTGGTGGTGCAAAAAGCCACGCGCGGGCCATTAAATCGCCAACGGATAAACTGCACGTACACGTTCGATTCTTCGTGAGTTTTATTATGTTGCCGGTGTTCGTACGGGGGATTCTGTTTGATCAAGCGACGATGATACAGGTGTAAAGTGTGAACGGATGTTATTGAATAAATTACAGCGGATAAATGATTTTTGAGCTATCGTTGGATCTTATTCGATGCATGATTTTAATGTACTTACTGTAGTTTGTTTGAAAGTAGATAATATTTTGAAATATTGTAGTTTGAGGGGATGATGATTGTTCTGTTAGAAAATTAGAGGAATTTTTCCGAATTGAAAGCTAAGGTGTGTTTTAATTGTTAATTATCGTTCGTTGCGATAACAGGATAAATGTGATTTTATAGAAATGTTTATTTGGAAAGGAGTATTATCAGATAATTTTAATAATAATTTTCTCTCATTCTATTCTGAGATAATAACGAAAACACGGGAAATATAATTTAATGGAAATATTTACTTGAAAAAGAGCAATTACGTGAGAATTTCTAGAGAAACGGTCATTTTTCACAGCAGTGTGGAATTTCAATTCTCAGATAATAATGAAGACACGATAAATATAATTTAATGGAAATGTTTACTTGACGAAGAGCGATTATGTGAGAATTTTTAGAAAGTTGATAATTTCACACAGCAATGTGGAATTTCAATTCTCAGATAATAACGAAGACACGAGAAATATAATTTAAAAGAAAGGTTTACTTGAGAAAGAGCAATTACGTGAGAATTTTTAGAAAATTGATAATTTCTCACAGCAATGTGGAATTTCAATTCTCAGATAATAACGAAGACACGATAAATATAATTTAATGGAAATATTTACTCGAAAAAGAGCAATTACGTGAGAATTTTCAGAGAAAATATCATTTTTCACAGCAGCGAAGAATTCTAATTTTCAGACAATAACGAAGACAGATGCGACGATAAATAGCGAATATTTCAACAATGACTAGAAACAATAGCTCCTTCAGAAAGCTTGCCATTTTTCTACTCGGTTTCAGAAATGATCGATTCGAGAGTAATTTCTCCACGCACCAATTGGTCAGCACGGTTTAACGAAACTGTTCGCGAAATAGGGCAAAAGGTTAGAAACTTTTTGCATCTCTTACAATGTTCCCCGTACGAATCGATGGATCATTATGTTGGAACATGAGACGTGAAATATTTGAACAGGAAAGAAAATTTATCGGATATTACATTTCAACAGGTATTGAAGCAGGCGATGCCAGGGAAAACATTCTGATACCGATAAATAACGCCAGCAGCGATGTTTGATTATAATAGTTGTATGAATCGAAAATTCTATTTGCAACGCAAATACTTTCAGGAAAGTTCCTCTGAATCGCGCTGATTCAATTCAAATTCTCTAGCAAATACGAACCTGCGATATTTCTATCCATATTTCGTTTGTTTGTTTGCTTTTTCATCTCTGTTGTTGTACGGTGGTAGTTTAATAATTGTCTGAAATAATATACATGACGTTCTTGTGGGTGAAAGTTTAATACGAATATATTTTATAATAACAATTGCACAATAACGATAAAGACACGTAAAAATGAATATTAATAACCCCTTTTCCCCAGTTTCGAGTCGATTCGAGTATCAGCCATAGATCATGTCTATCTTAGAACGTTCACACAAATTCAAAACCAACACACGACATTCACGCCATTACTCACAACATATTATTAAAACCAAATCCACAGTTCTAGCAAAAAAAACACGAATATCTAAATGTGGGCTTTGTTTTTGATGATATTGGACAATATTTAAGACAATCTGAATGAAAACACGGTGCAAGAAAAAATTTTCTGTTCTCCAAAAATGTGGTTAAATTGTAAGAAGATATTTTCAACGTTCGCTAAGTATAATTCCAAAAATAAACAGTAAAATGTTATTATTTACATATGTTAACTATATTGTTATATTTTGTACATATGTATGTGGTCAAAGACCATTCCTCTTCGATCAATGTGGCCCAGGTAAGTCGAAAGATTAACCAACAACATGAACCCTTTGAACAATGTTGTTTAATTCAATTTTTGAATAAGAAACGAAGAAGAGGTAGGAACTGAAGCATTTCTAATTTTTAATTTCGCTATACCTTCAGTATTCGGTGTTCTTTTCAACATTTCTCAACAATCGTAAAAAATGTTAATAGAAAACGAAGAAGAAGTTGGAATTGAAATTTTTCTAATTTCCACGCAACATTCTCTAGCTCTCCATAACATTCAAAAGATCCTTCAATTCCAAATTTGCTAAATTTTCAACACTCGGTGTTCTCCTCAACACTCCTCAACAATCGTAAAAAATGTTAATAGAAAAAGAAGAAGTGGGAATTGAAATTTTTCTAATTTCCACGCAACATTCTCTAGCTCTCCATGACATTCAAAAGATCCTTCAATTCCAAATTTGCTATATCATCAACACTCGGTGTTCTCCTCAACACTCCTCAACAATCGTAAAAAATGTTAATAGAAAAAGAAGAAGTGGGAATTGAAATTTTTCTAATTTCCATGCAACATTCTCTAGCTCTCCATAACATTCAAAAGATCCTTCAATTCCAAATTTGCTACATCTTCAACACTCGGTGTTCTCCTCAACACTCCTCAACAATCGTAAAAAATGTTAATAGAAAAAGAAGAAGTGGGAATTGAAATTTTTCTAATTTCCATGCAACATTCTCTAGCTTTCCATAACATTCAAAAGATCCTTCAATTCCAAATTTGCAACATCTTCAACACTCGGTGTTCTCCTCAACATTCGTCAGCAATCGTTAAAAAATGTTCAATCTAATCCAAGAAAAAGAAGAAGTGGGAATTGAAATTTTTCTAATTTCCACGCAACATTCTCTAGCTCTCCATAACATTCAAAAGATCTTTCAATTCCAAATTTTCTACATCTTCAACACTCGGTGTTCTCCTCAACATTCGTCAGCAATCGTTAAAAAATGTTCAATCTAATCCTCCTTAAGAACGAGTTCTCGAACCGTTTGAAACCGAAACACACAAGTATCCCCGAACGAACGAACGAACGTACACGAATTCTCCTCGAATTGGAAAGCTCCTTAGACGTCTCGCGATCGAAACGCGACAGAAATATGACAAGGAACGATTACATTCGTTCTTTTCGTCGACGTTCGACCAACATTTCCATTCAGCGTCGTCGAAAGCGATCCTACGCTGCCGGGGAATTCGGTTAGTTCGCGTCTCCGCGCGAATAAAGGCGCATACGTGTGCCCGGAATAGAAGATACCTGCTGGGGCATATGTGTCTCCCGGCTCTTTTTCGCGCGGCACGCTCGCTATCCGTGAATTCGTGAATATTCAGTGACGCCGATCTTCACCGGGTGCAGGTTTACGACTCGCTCTCTCCGCTTTTACGAGTTTGTCAAGATGAAACGACTTCCCGCGAACTCGAATCCTTCTTTTCCCTCCGTGCCATCGATGCGCGAGAACGTTTTCTTTCAACCGTACCGACCGCCTCGCCTCAGACATCGGGAACACACCAGTGATCGGCAAAAGTTTAAGGCCCCGAGGCTACCCAGTCGCTGAATTTGTTTCCTACTCTATTTTCTTTCCATCCTCTTTCTCTGTGCGTGTCTATGCGTTTTTTTCTTCTCCCGCGCGTGTGTGTGTGTGTACGAGAAAATAGAACTTGGCGAACAAAATCGGTCTATTAATCGGTGAATTTTCGACGACTTAGGTTCGTTAAGTTCGCTTCCACTTTTCCTTCCCTCCCTCCTTTTTAATTGAAAATTTATAAACTCCACTCTACGCGGATGTTTCGAATAGTTTTAATTGGAACGGTGTTAATTAAGTCGTCTCGTATATTGCTGGTTTCATCGGGGAGTTTTAGCTGCTGGCCTTTACTCTTGATTATGTGAATCACCGAGTGATGTTATTAACGTTTTAGCCATGCATTATGTTCACGGGTTATTATCATTTTTGTCGTTGTATCGAATATGTAGTTAATGGCGAGTGTTACTACTGAGGTCTGACTAATAACTGGTTAATACTACTGAATATAGTAGGTATGCTTCGGTTCCTTTTTCTCAGCACTGAGTGAAGATATTTTCAAAATTCTTTTTTCACGTGTTTCTCGTATCATTTTGACTACGTTCTACTCAAAAATTTTCCCTGTGCAAGTATTGAGTGAGTTTTGATACCGGTTTCAGTGAACCGCATATCTTTTACGTCTTGAAACGCTCAGAACGGAAATTATTATACAAATTTGTTTAAATCAAGGAAACAAATTATAGTGGATGCATTTCTTCAAAAATTGAAAAAGTATTATCAAAATTGCACTAGTCGTTTTCGAGAAAAAGATCAAAAAATACGATTTTACAAGGGAGCCCTTTAAAGAGGTAATCAGCAAGTTTGCAAATTTATTTTTAATGCATGCAGACTTGTTAGAACAAAATTCTGATTAACTCAAAATATCCTGGAAATAATTCAGTTTTGTTTTTAGTAAAAAAAATTTTGTTTTATTGGTTAGTATCCTTTGATCTACAAATATTACCTTAGGATGAAATCACACAATAAAAAATAAAATAAAAGTCCAAAAATTCAAACAGACACTTAACATTCCATAAACTTGTAAACGTAATCCCACTTCAACTCCAAACTCTGTTTTAGCTTTAGAATGTCATAGAAATAACGCTTAGGAAGCTTCAGCTTCCCATTAACTTTATCGCTGATCGAACATTCTTACGCTCGAATAAAAAGTAAATCACTGATTATCAAGAAGAATTGGAAACGATCGAGGCACAACGACCAACGAGTAAAAATTCCGAAACAAAAGTGATTAAATAAAAGAAAAAATGATACCGATAGAAGTTAAAACTAATTCGAAATGAAAACAAAGAAAACGGAACAAACAGTGCTCCGCGACGTTCAATTGTTATTCAGATAACTTCAAACGCATTTAATACTCCACTTTTATCGCGTTAATACACAACGAAATGCAACGAAGGCTATCTTACTCGCTTTAATTTCGGTTTCCTTCGAGGGGAGAGCTTTGCATGTTATCTCCGGTAAAAACATTCCACGCTGATCCATCCATTTCGCCTATTTTATATTCATAAGGTCTGTTCTTTAAAAACTAATTTCTTTTTAATTGGAGCGCGACCCGCGTCGCGCTCGCTGTATTCGTTTTGCCAATATCAAGGCATTGACTTCCTAAACGGGGAGGGAAAAAGCGGGAAAGAAAAACACCTGCTATCCCGATTACTTGCAGTTTCTCCTGCTAATTTGCGAAAAAGTCCAAATGAGGACTATTTCCCTTTGAAATTAAAACGAGCCAACGTTATGACAAATACGTATATAGGATTTCCACGCGGCTGGAGGAACGATCCACATGGTCGAAAATGTATTTGTTCGCCGTTACAAAGCAATATGAAAAAAAGACTGTTGATTTTCCAACGAGTTTGGCTTGATTTCCTGCGGGATATCACGCGTAGAGGAATCGCTCGCGAAATTTTCGTGTCTCTTTCAACGGAATAGTACGAACTTCCCGCAATATATTCCTCTTTCTCTCTAAATCATATTACAATTATATTACGCAGTATCATTTGCACGTGTCATTCCACTGTAATGCAATATTACATTTTAATTGCTGCTACGGAAAATTACTGCTGTATCACAGAATTCCAGCCGCACGCTCCTTTTTTTCGCGTGTTGACGTAATACGTGTCTATAGGGTGTCCCAATTTTTTCGGATCAAACTTCGTGAGTATGTTCTATAGGTGTATATAAGAAAAAAATGTTATATGAACATAGGTTGTTCGAAGCTTCCTTAAAAAGTTATAGCGAAAATAGGAAGTACGAGGGAAGTGATAACGAGTTTGCGGTTGCTATGGATACAAGATAAGAATGGTACCGACAGAAGTTACTTTCAGTACCTTCAAAGCTAAAAAAGAATTCGATCTATTCACTAACAACAAAATTACTTAAAATGATCACGACACGTGATTCACCCTGTAAATATACAAGGTGTCCCAATTTTTTCGAATCAAACTTTGTCAGTGTGTTTTATGGATACGAGTAAGAATAGGACGTTTGAAGGTTCGTTAAAAAGTTATAGCAAAAATGCGAAATGTGAAGGAAATGGTAATTAACTTGCGGTTGCTATGGATACAAAACAGGAATGATACTAGCAGAAGTTAGTATTCAACACGTTTAACGACCTCAGATCGTAAACACAACTAGCATAAACAGATTAGATGTACATATCGCTGATCTATTTTTATTTCGTATCATAACCTCAAATTCTCTTCGTATTATTGCTATAACTTTTTAACGAAGCTTCCAACGACCTATGTTTATATAACATTTTTCTCTCACTTACACCCGTAGAACGTACTGGCGAAGTTTGATCGGGAAAAAATTAGGACACCCGGTATATTAAACGTATGTATTATTCCTTTCGAACACCGGTGATTCGTTAATATATCAGCAATCCCGTTATCTCAGGGGTGTTAAAATAATCATGCATGTAACGAGGCAAGAGAGGAAAGTTACTCGAAGTAAAAGAAATTCAAAATTGATAAGCCGAAGTGGCTGGAAATTATTAAAAATTCACACGTACGAATAATGCGAGGATTAATCGAATTTCAAGAATTTCCATTCAAACCTTTTCATTATATTTTCGAACGCAACTTATGGAAGCGAAGTACTCTTCTCAAGGAGGGCGTTCTAAAATTCTTCCGTGGAATTTTCAACAGGGTCACTCGAAGAAAGGAGACGAAGGAAAGGGAAAAGGAAGGAGGAGGAGAATATACGGCGAAGCGCAGTTAATCGCGCACTCTGCTTTCCGCGTCATCGGCTCCCGAGTGTAGTTCCATTTAAGTTCGTCTTTATTTTTATCGGGCGTGTAGCGGAATTTCACGATTAATTTATATGTTGTCGAGCGTATTGGAAAGCTCTCATCCTGCTCGCGACGCCGACGCGGAATCACTTTTTCACACTTATTGCCTTATCGAACTTCGAACGTCCTTAGCTCCGGAATGCAAATCACTGAAGCTTAACTTAGATGAACTCCGGCGAGTGAGGGATCGAGCGACAGAAAGAGAGAAGAGGAGGAGTGAACCTGGTGTCGGGCTAAAGATCGAAGTCAGAAGTTTCGAATTATCGAGTGCAGAATCCCTTTAAAAAAAAAGAGAGAGAGAGAGAAGCAGAAGAAATTCGAATATCTTGCGCGAGAGGAGTTTGAGAAATTCAGCAGACGCTGTATGGACACTGTGATGGATTCCAGAATGTGACTCGATTTTGTGTTTTTGAATTGCAAAATTGGGTAACAAACGATTCGACGTTTTTACGATGATTATACGCCTATCAGAATCTTTCTATGTAATTATAAAAATAATATTATATTGTTAAGGCCTATACGTGGTGTCTCAAAAATCGTAGAATAACTGACAAAGAAATTATTTTTCATAAAAAATAATAATTTAAGGATAAACTTTTTTAAAATAATTTCTTATAAAAAAAAGTATAATAAAGTTTTTCGATTGCTCGTCCAGTTTCCAAGAAAAATGATTTTGAATATAAAGGTATAGTCGGTGGAAGAAATATTGTATATGTACATAGCTGCAGCATTGCAATTTCAATTTCAAAGTTACTTTTCTCAGAAATTACGTAACCACGCATTTTTTACTTCTTCCTTTTTTATAAAAAATTACTTTTCTTTGTTGTTGTGTTACAATTTGACGGACACCCTGTACTTCACAAGAAACAGAAGAGGAAGTAAATATTGCGTAATCGTGCAGGGAGTAAAATACTGCAATCCTGTTGTTAAACAAGTTGATATTAATAGGATGTATTGTAACGTGATTAATTAGAATAACGAAAAATTGAATTCGGCGTGTATCAAAACCCGATGGCAATTAACGCTCGAACCTTAAAATTGAAAACCGAATGCATCCAACAAACTGAAGCTCCTCAAACATTAATGAACTAACGGAATTTTCGTTGTATCATACAATAAACCTGTGATATTCGTTTTACGAATAATTACCCGTACGATTCAACTGGTGTCAGAATATTTTATTAAGCCATGCACAGTTCACAACGTGTTATTTCGAGGAGTTGCTTTCAAACGGTTCCGTATGAATCCTTTACAACCTCGATGCTTACCAAATTGCACGGGTTTCCGCATTCGTTCATCTATAATCCAGATTAAAATTTAACGAAAACAAAGACGACAAATAGATCTATTTCTCGCTCGAGATGAATGGTATCGCATTTTTGACTAAATACGATCGTTCGTTAACGGATCTCGTTAATCTTGGAACACGTTCGTTATTTCTGGCGGAGTACCGAGCAAATTATGCCATTAAACGAAGGATATTTCCGACTGTACGACTCGCGACAGAATTATTTCGGTGATTCCGAGTCGCCAGTGGACGCGGAAACATCAAAACTTTGCGGTCGGCTGAAAATGGAATCAAAGAGATATCGAGTAACGATTTAACTGCGACACGGAAAGCTATCCCCCGACCGTTTCGATTCCCGATGCTCGAAATCGCGCCGCCTCCGGCGGATAATCGATCCAGATCTATCTCTTAACGACTCTCGTCTGTCCGCCGTTTCGGAATTCTCGATTTTGAACCATCGATCATGGACGAACCGCTCGACGAAACGCTAGGACGAGAGACATAATCGGACAGCTTACGTTGGTGTCTCGCCACGTTTCCAATTTACGATTACGAATTTTTCTGTTTCACGCGGTTGGAAAACTCGTCGAATATACATAATACGGTATGTATGTAGGTGGAAACTGGTGAAATTTGCTTTTTGGGAAATATTCCTCGCTGTGTAACGTGATCTGCGAAGTCGTAGAAAATTCGTACAAATTTGTGTACGAAGCTCGTGAAATCAGGTGGAAATAGATATTAACAACGTTGTTATACTATCGCTGCTGCTTGTGTTTAATTTGAATTTTAAATATTTTGTGGTATTATCGTGTGCAGTGTACAGGGTGTCTTAGTTGACGGAGGCCACTTAAATTTCGTTTATTTATTTGAAACGTTAATGATTTCCAAAGGTGAATATCATGGGAGAAAAAGTTTTTTGTTTGCTAATTTTTTTTTTTTAATTAATAACATAAATCGTAAATTCACACACAATCGTAACATTGTCTTACAATTTCACCATTCTTTTAGTGTTCAAGGTCATTTGAAGGTCGTGACTCAGATATATTCAAATGTATTTTTTCGTCTGCTACAAAGAAATGGAAAAAATACTACATAATAAACTAAAAAAAAAAAAAAAAAAAAAAAAAAAAAAATGAGCCGACGAAAAACGTGTTCTTCCATGATATTCCCTTTTTCGTGCTAGAAACATTTTTCACGACATTAAAAACAGAGGAGGTATTTAAGTGGCCTCTTTCAACTGGGACACCCTGTATATACAGGATGAATGAATAAAAACTAGAATTGTGAATACCTGCGAAACCATGAATGAAGGAAGAAAATTTTTCGAATGAAAATTGTTTGGTACAAAAAGTACCATCGAATAGTCGTAACGATTTTTCTGTGGATGGCTGAAGAGATACGAAGGTCATCCCTGTTTTTTTAACGACACACCACGAGTTTTTATTTATTTTCTAATAACAGCCCTTAGGATGAATATGTACAGTGATTTTTAACATATCAGTCAAGGTCATAGAAGGTTGATTCTATTGCTACCGTTGTCTCAATTGCTCTTTTAATTGACATCAGAATTTTTTGTGGCACATGTGCCTCTATGACCTTAACTGATCTTGTGTTCTAAGTCTTTGTGTTCATTTCAGGGGCTGTTATTAACAAAAAAAGTAGGTCATGTTAAAGAACAAGGATAACTTTGAAATATCTTCAACGAATCTGCCTACAAAATGGCTCCTTCGTACTTGCATACTTATTTTCATGGTTCCAGAGATATTCAAGATTGTAATTTTTATCAACCCACCCTGTATATTGTATCATACGCATAGCCCAACAATAAAAGGCCGAATAAAACAATTGACATCGATTAAATCTCACTACCCTTTGTTTTCCACTTTCACGTTCCATTTTCGATCAGCTTTCGAGCTTTCAACAGCGTTCAATGACGAAAGTTATGAGTAAAAAAAGAATAAAAATCAATCTAGTCCGCTCTGTTTTCGTCTCATTCGTCTATTCACTCCTCCGTATCTCCCTTCAAGATAACCAACACAACGAACACTCCCGGCAGTATCCCGTAATCCCTCATAATGCCGAATCACAGTTTCAACATTCGCGCCCTAAGAAACAAAGTAAAAAAAAAAAAAAAGAAAGAAAAAACCGGGAAAAAGACAAGGGAAGAAAGTTGACTCCAGTTTGCCACGCGAAGAATCCGCGAGACGAGCGTTTCGAATTCGTCGTCCTCCTTTTCAACAGGGAAGTTGAGGGTGAATCTGAGAACCTGTCGTCTCTCTTATTCTTACCGTTTCTTACGTCGAACACCGCAGCCACTCGAGATGCGTCTATTTGAATACGACCGCGACGAGCTGTTCTATACGCCGACCGTCCTACTCGTACGTACAATTTTCCATGGAGGACATAAGCGGGCCAAGGAGTTCGAAGGTTCTCCCCGGGTTTTCTCGTCCGACAAGCTACGTCCTGCATCACAATACTTCTCCAATTTCCTGAGCAGAAGTTACGGGACACGTTCCATCATGACGTCACGGGAACAAAGCTTTCCCCGTCCTGTTCACTTTTCGTCCAACAACCCTCACCCCTTTACCCCTTGCAACCGTGCACACGCCACCCTCCACCGTCTCACGGAACCACCTTTGTCTGTTGCTCTTACCCGTTTGCTCTTGCCCTCCTTGGTTCTTGTTCGCTCGCTGCGCCGCGCCCGTCTCTGTCTATCACACAGCGAAGGTCTTATTGTAGCGACTCACGTCGCCTAGCCTCGCCTCGCCTCGTTTCTCGCGTACTCCCCCAATGGGAAGAAGGTGGGGTAAATAACCACGATGGTAAACTAAGTTTGCACGAGAAGCCAGAACGTCGGAGGAGGCTCGCTTACTCCGAGACCTTCCACGATGACTTTCCTTCGACACGTTCGATCGTTAACCGCACACCCAGATCCGTCTTACTTTCCAATGCGTCTGCGAACTTCCAACGACGTCTCGTCCCGCGACCACCGGGCGACGTTTTAACTTGTGACTTCGTTACAACCTGGCCGAGCTCCACGAATACCGAGACCCGATGGATTTTTCGCGGCGGGATGGTGATAGGTTCTTGGGGAGATTGGGGAATTCGTTGTTTATGCAGGATCGAGAGCATTTTTGAGTTTGCTCGTTCGTTTCTTGAGAAACTAGGGCAACAAGAGCAAAGGTGGGGAAGAGACAGTTTTCGCGAGGCCTTGGAGAAACGCGTTAGTTTTGAGACAGTTTAAAAAGAGTGAATAGAGCTGAAAAATTTGTGAACGCGATTCGTTGTGAAATGGGATTAGGATAAGTAGACAGGTGAAAGAATGTTAACCCCTTAACATATGGCAACGCGTCAGACTCGTGGCAGAGATTCTGGCGAAGATGTGAGAAAAATAGTTGTATTAGTAAGAAAAATTCATTGTAATCCTAATTTTCGTTTGAATTTGTAAGACTGAGGATTGCTGAATATAATTAATCTGTGGCAGATTAGTTTTTGTTACCTGATATATGTAGTACTGAAACAGAAAATGGCTGACGCTTAGATGCATAGTCAGAAAAGAAATCATAGGTTAAGGGGTTAATTTGCGGAATGTTTCCTTTTGAAGGGCTTCGAATTGAGGAAAGGAAATTTAGAGGAAATATGTTTTGTGGTTTTTAAAGGTTTATGGAGAGAACTTTTTTAATGGAGGTTTATGGAGAGAATTTTTTGAATAGAGGAAAGTAATACTGTAGAATGCATATTAACCCCTTAACATATGGCAACGCGTCAGACTCGTGGCAGAGATTCTGGCGAAGATGTGAGAAAAATAGTTATATTAGTAAGAAAAATTCATTGTAATCCTAATTTTCGTTGGAATTTGTAAGACCGAGGATTGCTGAATGTAAATAATCTGTGACAGATTAGTTTTTGGCCGGAAAATGACTGACGCTTGGATGCACAGTCAGAAAAGAAATCATAGGTTAAGGGGTTAATTGGGAATTAATGGTTTGTATTTCTGGAAAAGGTGGAAATCATTAGGAATTCGATCTTCTTATTGGCTATTTCAGTCTTTATACACTATGATGGTTACATTGAACTACCTGATTCGTTCATTTTCAAGCTTTGCACAGTTTGAGGAACCCTTTTATTTTGAACCCAAAATTCCTGGTGTATAATTAATTCACGCTACTATTATAAAATTATCTCATTGTGTTTGTATTGGAGATAGTAAAAAAATTGATTCCCCCTTTTATTCTTTCTGGACTGCAAGTTGATGAAATAACATAGCTGAAACTACGTTTATGCAAAAATATCAAATTTAATATCGGACAATACGTTACATATTATCGCAAGATTTTAAAAATTTCCTATTGTACAATTCAATCTTTGTACACTGTGATGGTTACATTTCAAGCTTTGCGTAGTTCGAGGAACCCTTTCGTTTTGAACCGAAATTTTGAAAGTATTCTATAATTTTCAAGCGTAGAAAAATAACACTTTCCTCGTGTATACTAAATTTACCCTACTATTACTTTATTTTTATTTATTTCATTGTTAATCAACGGGCTTAAGAACCCTTTAGTATACAGGCGTTGAAATTCACACAGGGCAGTAGTATAATGTACAGTACAAAATAAAGAAGAAAATCAAAGAAGAGGAAAAGAAAAAGAAAAATAAATTAAATAAAATAAAATAGAATAAAATGAGAAAATAGAAAAATAACAGAATAACACCCAAGGCAGAGAGTAAATTAAGGATTATTTACAGCGGTTAGAACAGAGTGCTTAAACGATAGATAAAAAATCCCGAAAAAATTAAGATTATTGCAAAATTTGAAATTATAATTATGAAATTATCATAAAAAAATTGATTCCCTTTTTTATTCTTTATGGGCTGCAAGTTGATGAAACAACAGCTGAAACTAAAATTTCATTTTGAACAATACATTACATATTGTTTCAAGATTCTACAAATCTGAATATACGAAACCTATTACCGATTCAACAAGTAGAGAAGATCCTGGATGAGAATTCATACATCTACCAAGCAGCACTAATCCAAACAGAAGATTTGTGTCTCTCACTCGTTTCACCCACTATCGAATTTACGACACTGATTTCCTCAAATCTGCATCGATATAGTAGCTCGTACTATTCTTCTCGAATTAAAAACCTTTCGACACACTATCCATCGTTTCCCGCGTAATTGTGTGCAACTCACGATCCAAAATTCGCGTAAACGCGTTCCGAATATGCTCACCGCAAATAATCTGGAAATAAATTCTGCCAATGGTATCGTTACAGACCGTGATATCGAGAACGCAGTTTCACCGATTACGCTCGAGCTTTCTGACAAAGGGAAGCCTTCTCCGCGATGCAGCGTCTCGCTTCTGGAACGTAGCAAGACTTGTTATCGCTTATTTGGTAGCTGCCCGAGCAGAAACCTCTAGTCTCTCGATCCGTTCAACCCTTCGCCTCTATTCTGGAGTGTAAGGGTTAAAATTGCGTGACGGGACCACGCTAACACGATATTCATCGACCTTTACCAACGAGCAATTTGCATCTCACGTAGAAGGAAATAGGAGCTTTGATAAGTGAAAGTTGGTGTGTGTGTGTGTGTGTCGACTGAGTGTGTCGTAAGTGAAGAGAGAAATTCACGACTGAATACGATATATTTGTATCTAAGCTTTCTTTCATAATTCAGTTTCTCCGAGAATTGATTTTGGTATACTTCGACATACTTTAATACTTTATTTCTTTGATCCTTATGACATTTCTCTATTAATTTCAGCAGGTTTGACTGTTTCATGAAGACATTATAGTTTATTAAGAAACCATTTTCCGAGGATAAGTAGAAATTTACTTTTGACAATAGTTTTAGATTTATATTTCACAGTGATTCTATATTTAGAGTTTATGAAGCTTCGTTTCGTATGAATGATGGAAATTTTGGTTCAATTTTTTACGTAGCAACTGGTTGTCGTGGACTTCGTGTGATTAATGGTACATTAATATTAATACCTTCATATTTTATATATCAATTTTAAAATTGGACCATTTTTCTTTGACTCGTCATTTTAATTCTCAAGCTTCTTAATGATATTCACATTTTTTTCATGTAATTTCACTATTTTTATATATTTTTGTTTATATTATAAGTATTTAAGGAAGCGTTCCTCTGCGAACGCTGCAAAATTTACCAGCTTTCGTGAATTTTTTTTTAAGTAACACGAACGTCTATCGTTATGATTCTTTTTCTGGTTTGTTAACTTATCTTTTCGTAATACATAGCAATTTTTTGTACAGTTTCAATTAATTGCTTCTTGTCTTTATTTCACCCACAATGAACCCGTGTTTAAAAATCGTGCCCCGCTGGCGGAGATGATTTGAGATCTCGGTGTGGTTCAAAACAAAAGAATTAAGAAGGTTCGCTATGCGCGTTTGGACCAGAGAGACAGACGTGTGATAGGATTTGCCATGTGAATGTTTAGTCTAGAATAATAGCTACTTACATACGTGTGTAAGAAATGCGAGATTTCGGCGGCGAAAGTGGTGGCCTGGACTTTGTCACCCAGGAAGAGAAAACGCGCGGGTACCAGAGGGTGCCATAAACTAAGCCCTTTCCCCGGAAAGTCGAACGAGGGGGCTCCAACGGTTTTTCGAAGCAACGCAAGACAGGACGCGGAGAGGACACACTTAATATAGCACTAAGCCCTTTCCCCGGAAAGTCGAACGAGGGGGCTCCAACGGTTTTTCGGAGCAACGCAGGACACGACGCGGAGAGGACACACTTAATATAGTCGTCGAGCGAGACGGACACCCGAGTACCTTAGCTTAATAGTCTATCGCGTGTTACGTTTACTTAAGTTGTGCTGACACGTGAATGAAGAATACCTGAGTTGGAGCGATAGAAGTATGAATGAAGAGTGTTTCAACCGAGATCGCGAGAGTATCACGTGAACGAAGAGTGCGTGACAAAAGATGCCCGAAAGATGTGGGTGGACGTGACAGAATTTTGAGAATGACAGCGTAGAGTGAAGAGTTAGAGAAATGGAGAAAGAGAGAATGAGCGGATGAAAGGATAAAAGAGGGTGAATGAAACACGCGCGAGGAAGTTGGAGAATCACGGAGAGAGTGTTAATCTTTTAACTAATACTTAGAACACAATAATTCATTTATCGAGGGATTATTCATTTTTAATTCTACAGTTTAATTCGCCTGTGTCGATTTTCAGCCTGAAAACACTTTACATTCACATTTGCGAGAACGAAAAGTGTTAAGGCGTATCCTGTAGCCGGATTTATGGCAGCGAGTCTGGAGTGAAAACACCGCAAGTGTTTATTGCGTTGTCTGCGACACTTAGTCCCTAGGACCAGACCCCGCCATGAATCCTGGAGTCTCCGAAGGGAAAAATAGAAAAGTGGCCCACGACTTTTGCCAACGTCGATAGGCCACTTGACTTTAACGAAGTCTAGAAAAGCGGAGATTCCACAGGATTCCCACGCGTCCGTCCACCGAACACATTCTCCGGTCGTTGTACACCCCGCCCTGAGATAACGCGCTAAGGGCGAAATGGAGGGAGGTTGCGATGCACCGGAGTAAACTGATTGGTGATTTTAGAAAAGGAAAGATGGGAGTCTCCGTCGAGGGAAACCGCGGAGACTCCGGCAGAATAGACTCTAGACCTCGAAACAAGTCAGAACATAGACTACGCAAATAAAACTTAGTGTTTCAACCACGAAACTGGTCCTTCGTGGCCTTAGTACATTAGTCGGCGCACACGTGCGAAAACCGGCAACGCTTGGACGATCGAAAGATCAACGCAAGCCCTAACAAAAAGAAAATAATCGGTTACAATTCTTACTCATTTTTAACTATAAACTAGAGAGATTCAATTTCTGTTTCAAAGGGAAACACAGTTAGCCCCTTGAACTGCAATTTATTTTCAGGCAGCACTGTTCAGGCAGACGATTTAATTTTCTTAGTTTTAAGCAGAGGAATTTACGGTTTTGTTGCTCAAATAATTTGTTATTAGTGAAAATATTTGTTTCATACGCTTACATGAATGTTTGTTGTTAGACCGAGGCGAGCTCACGTGAATGTGTACGATTCAACACCTCCGAAAGAATATATGACTTCAATAGACGGATATCACTAGTAAAATAACCGCTATTGCACTTCGTTGGTATGTCGCGTCGTGCATTTGCTTTACTGGCTGCATAGATTTATACAAATTACATTCAAACTGTTACTAGAAGCATGCAAACAAATGTACCAAAGCAAAAGACTCGCTATGACTTACATATACTTCTCATATAAAAAGCTTCAACTCTGAATAATTTCTAGCGAGTGCAGCTCGTCATTGTCAGTTTGCTCAAGAAAATTAATGACGAGCTGGACTCATTTCAGTTCAAAGGGTTAACTGGTTAAAAGTTAAGAGTTAAAGTCTTAGCGCAACATATCGAGAATAAAAACCTTGTAATTACTATTTTATCATTGTGTCTTAGTAGTTAAATATATTCGTTATTCGATATATATTCGAATATATTCGAACATTTATTTCGACAATTTTATTTATTTATTATCACAAGATTATTTAATCATTTATCATATATTAACATTTCCACTAGATCATCCCCTACATTCCTACCAAAAGCGAGAAATGTTTTAAGTAAAATCCAATTAGTTCCTGTCTGTTCTAAGTTCCTGTCGAAAGTGAAAAATATCGTGGAATTAAGAATAAAATACAGCTGTTCATTAATTAAAATTTACAAATAACTGTAATATACCTAACGACTCTCTCGTACGTCCTTACATTTCCTTCAAATTACGATACCACAATATTCCAATAAACACCCAAGGAAATACTATAGCGACGACACAAGAGTCTCACCAAAAAAAAAAAGTGGAATAATTAAACGCTCGCGTTTCCTTCCTCAGATTTAAAGGTCCCCTAGAAGCACCGATCTAATTAACAAAATTCGACAGGAACTTACCAAATGACCCGACACAATACCAATAACAAACTTTCCACAGACCGCGAAAATCTTCTCGTCACAATTCCTACGTTTACTTCGCGCGAACGACTAAACGACAAAGGTACAGAGGCCTCTCCCTCCGTCCGGCTGTTTCGTTCATCCCTGTTACGAAGGCCGCGGCGACCAGCCGTATAACTCGACAACGCGAATCCATTTAAGCCGCTCGAAAGAGGCACGCTCTCCGATTCCACTCGATCTTCGTGCCTGACGTGTAAATGCCGGGGTTAATGCGACGCGCTCCATTAAAGTCGAGTTCCGACACCCCGGAACATTGCTAATTACACGTGGCGCGCATAGCCCGGTGCTCGCCAGAGTCGGCCTTCCTAAACCCACCCTACCTCGCCTCTCTCTGCCACCTCCTTCCTATCCTTGCTTTTCCGGATTTTCCTTCGCCCTCCCTCTGTATCCTTCGCTTTACACGCCGTCTCGCTTTTGACTTCCCTTCGACCCCACCTAGGAATCCATTGTCACCCGTCTGACGTTGACAAGCCGCTTCTGGTTCGTCGTGTCTCGATGCTCTCGCGCTCTTGCGATATTTATTAAGGCGACGAATTTTTTCGGGTCGTGTTGTTTGCAAACGTTGACACGTTTTTAACACATTTGTGCGTTATCGGGGTATTATGTATGTGGGGCGGTCTAGCGCAGCGGTAGCTAGACAAAAGCTACCGAAAGACGACGGCTGTGCGTGCGTGTGTTAACGCAGCTTCCCGCGCTTCCTGATAGTTAGAAATTATTGCACGTATGTGCCAACTACTTACTGTCGCGATGGTGATCGCACTTTACTTTGAAAGGTCGATTATTGCGAACTGGACCGCACTTATGGTTTTACAATGTCGAATATCGCGTACAGGCGCGCTCAAGTTAATGTCGAGTGTTTTACTTAGACTTTTGGAATCCCAGAATGTCGTGAATTTGCTGTATATACAGGGTGTCCCGTAACTCCTCGAACACCCGGAAATGGGGGGTTGCTGGGGTGACTCTGAACAACTTTTTCCTTTTCCAAAATACAGTTTGAACCTTGAATTATTATATTTGAATTATTAACGAAAAACACTGGCCAATTACTGCGCGCGTAGAGCACGCGCTCAGGGTCGAAGAACAGAGAACTCGGTTATCGAGCGCTGTCATAAAAAAAAAAAATTTGACTTTGCACCGATATTTTTGTAAGGCTTAGAGAAATGGTTTTTTGCCGTCACATGGTGATTCGTGTATATGGGCATTCGGGACAAAACTCATAACTTCTAAGCTAATCAATTTTCGACATAAGTCCCCTAATACTTTTTTTTAAGAGAATTCTCATATGCATTAATTGGCACAGAAAAAAATGTTTTCATTAAAAAAAATTGAAGTGATTTTTTTTTTTATTGAATAAAAAGTTTTTTGTAAATTTTCACTAACGCAATATATTATCAATTGATTATAATTTTAATTTTGATTTATCAAGACTTGTCGCGTCGTGACACGACTTGTCACACCATGTCACACCATGTCACGTCGTGTCACGTCATGTCACACCATCGTGCTGTATCGTAAACTTAGGATAATTCCTTGTCCCCAACAATAATAGTATCTAATAAGTAACAACTACATAATACAAATTAACGTAAATTTAAAATTCAACAAAATTTTCGACAAAATTTTCCAATTTTCAATCTCTCCATTCCCACGTCTAAAATTCAGGGCACAATTTTCCACACTTCTAACGTTCCCGCGCGAAATCAATCGATCACATTTGCACCGTCCAAATTTACCAAGCTCGCGCAAAGAACGACGATCTACCATCTCCCAAGGTCTCGATAATTCAACGAAATTTTCACAATCTAACTGAAAATATTCCGATCCGACGAAACTTTGAACGTTCTCACACGGACGGACGGGGGAATTAGAAAAGCTGCAGATCGTCTTCCTCGCTGCGTTCCGGCAGGGAAAGATTGAAAAAGTTTCCTTCGAAACGTCAGCCCCGCAAAAATACGAGTTCCAAGGTTGAATTCGCGGAATTTTCACCGGGAGAACCCGGCAGCAACTCGTCACGACGGCTCCAGCTAACAAACTCGCCATTAGGGAGTAACGTTTGCACGGCTGTTACCAGCAACACCGGCTCTCTACAAGGAACCCGTACGTACGCCGAAGAATTATAGCGCATCATGCGCAGCTAAACTCGTAAGATTACTAACACGATAATCGCGAATTCACCCCTCTCCCCGGCGGG
>NW_017100518.1:319341-322314 GCF_001263275.1 Habropoda laboriosa | reverse complement strand
GACTTGTGTTCATAATACCTGTTCTGTCCGTTGCAAACTAGCCCCCTTTAGAATTAATTTCGCCGCCAGAAGACCGCTACTCCACGGCAATTCTCGCATAGGCTAGAGATTCGTCTGAGGGAAAGTTGAATTTGCCGCGAATCTGGGTAGAATTAAGAGTGATTTGTTGGGTATGAAATAGTGGGGCTAGTTTGGACGGTTCTACGGTGATTTTGGAAAAAAGAGGGTGAAATGTGTATTGATGTATAGTTTTTTGAAGTTTGGTGAGTGTGTGAGTGAGATAATGGAAAAGAATTGCAATTTAGGTTTAGTGAATTTTAGTTAGCAGACCCCGATGTTTGCTTTTCTCGTTTTTTCTTTTCAATTGCGATTGAGAATGATTCGTCGTTAGATTTCAACGATTCCTTTTTATTTGAAATTAATTAGATACAGAGATATTCATTATCCTTGAATTGAGAACGAGTTGGAATTGGGTAGGCGAAATTAGGTTCACTTACACTGTAAGCATTGCCTATACTACGAGTTATGTACACTACCGGCCAAAGGTTTGGAATCACCTCCCAATTTTCATCAGTACTGAATCTGCTACTAATTTTTCATAGACTTGATATTGATATTGTGGAGATAAATAGCAATTTATCTCATATCGACTGATTCGAACGATACAAAATTCGTTAAAAAATTCTTGAAGCTGCTGACTTTTTTCTGGGAATTTTTGTGTAACTTGCAATGCACAGTGATTCCAAACATTTGGCCGATAGTGTATGTGTCGTTTGATGTAGGGGAGAGTCGTGCAGTACTGGCCAAAGCTCGCTTACACTGTTAGTTGACTGCACCATTGATAGAAAAACAAATGAATTCTATAGCCCTGAGCAACGTATTCCGACGACGTTCTTTTTTCTTCAGTATTACCGAAGTTCTAAGACGTTCAACGTTTACCCTTGTGTTCCGTACGACAAAAGTTATTTTTCATAGCTGCTATGGTCGGGCTCACGTGGAGTGTACGGATCAAGAAAATATCGATGCCTAAATAAAAGTTCTATTCTATTTTTAAACGATTTTTACTAACATTCTTTATTACTTAGACCTTCAAATCTATCAACTAAGTAGCCAGCCGGTACTGTACGACAATTTTTCGTTCGCTGCAAATTACAACTTTTTTATTTCTACGAATTATTTATCTTTACGAGAAAATTTAAGAAAAACCATTTGTCCCCTTTTATTAAGCACCCTTTGTACTACGAATAACTTTTCTGAAATTTCATTTTTACCAACATTGGCCCAAGTTATAGTACAAAAACTTAGAGTTACTGCACGACTCTCCCCTAATTCTCTCTGTTTTCTATAGGAAGTTTCAATTTAGTAGATCACTCCTGTCACTTGCTTCGGAGACAAATAAATTTGGTTAAACTGAGCTGCGATTTGGTTTTTATGTCTGAAGGTGTATCAAAAAATTTTGAGATATTGGAACAACCTCCCAGCCCTGAAACGTCACTCTATCGTATTATCACCTGTTTAGGCCACTTATAACAGCCTTGAAAAACGCTAAAATTTAGACTAATGAGTATATTTAGAGAAAAAGATGCAGTTAGGTCGCAAATCTTCTGTTGTAAATCAGTTGGTAAGGGCGAAACGCTGCCCGCAATCGGTTGGCAACACGACCAACGCCGCCTAGCACGGTGGAGGGGCTTCTGGGCCTCGCGCCCGATATTCGATTGTTACAGTTCAGATTTTCCAATGCGCTTCGATGCAATGTAACCTTTTTCAAGAATATATACAGGGTGTCCGGTATTAGAGGACTTAGGTCGAAAATTGATTAGCTTAGAAGTTATGAGTTTTGTCCCGAACGCCCATATACGCGAATCACTCTGTGACGGCACATTTCTCTAAGCCTTATAAAAATAGCGGTGCAAAGTGAAATTGTTTTGACAGCGATCGATAACCGAGAAGTGACGCGTACGCATTTGTTCGATCGCGCGCGGGTGAGCCTCTGTTCTCCGCCCCTGAGCGCGGGCTCTACGCGCGCTCTGATTGGACAGTGTTTTTTTTTTAATGATTCAAAAACGAAGCTTCAAACGTATAAAAATAGCGGTGCAAAGTCAAATTGTTTTGACAGCGATCGAAAACCGAGAAGTCACGCGTACGCATTTGTTCGATCGCGCGCGGATGAGCCTCTGTTCTCCGCCCCTGAGCGCGGGCTCTATGCGCGCTCTGATTGGACAGTGTTTTTTTTTTAATGATTCAAAAACGAAGCTTCAAACGATATTTTGGTAAAGGAAAAAGTTGTTCAGAGTCACCCCAGCAACCCCCCATTTCCGGGTGATCGAGGAGTTACTGGACACCCTGTATATTAATTTTATTATATCTTTGCGTTTAATTCCAACGATATCTTGCACCACAAAATAACACCTTCACATTAAGCGAAAATATCTTATCTGATTTCAACCCTCCGTTGACAACCTGGGTCATCGATGACCCAAACCAAATTTCACTCTTCTGTATCTTCGAAAAGAATTTTTCCTTTCGTTGAAAAAATTTGTCAACATTTGACTTAATGAACAATTGTATAATATAGTACAGGCTTTGATGGGTATCCCGGAATTTTTTCGAATTTCCTTGAAACCTAGAACTCTAAGAAAAGTAGACCTACAGAGTGTCAGAAAATAAATTCGCCCGCAAAGGGTTAATTTTACGGAAAAAGTAATAAAAGTAAAATGAGATCACAATGACAGGACACAACCGAAATAAAATTTAAAAAAAAATAACACGTCCCACAGATGAACTAATTATCAACCACAAATACCGTAACAATCGTAGAAATCTTCTCGTAAACCGCTCACCCAGGAAACGTTTCGCGCAAACAATTGCCACGGTCACAGAAGAAGTTATTAATCCAGCGCGTTATTCGAGAGGTTAATAATTAACGATTCAGAGAGAGTGAGAGAGAGAGAGAGAGAGAAAGCGGTTAATTCG
>NW_017100518.1:315051-319309 GCF_001263275.1 Habropoda laboriosa | reverse complement strand
CTAGCGGTGAAACAGGAACTGCCTGGAGATTCAGCGGACGCGACGCGCTATTCAGAACAAAGCGGTCCTTCTGCGGCCGGATAATTGCAAATTCCATTTCGACGAGGCAAAACCGCGGGAGCAATGTAGTATGCCGTCGTGGAAGCGCATTAGCGATCGGGCTGATTGCACTTTTACTATGAACGGTGACGGTGCTCGGGGACACCGTTAAGGAATGCGCAAGTAGTATGCAAAAGCGGAGAATTCGAATTGACTCCCCAGCCTCTTTCCACGCGATATCTTATTACCTGTTACCAGTTTTCCGAAAAAATCACCATTTTTCGAGCTCCGCCTTCTTTCTCGGAGAACCGGTCCAAGGAAATTCAGATCGTTGACCCTTAGACAGTCTGATATAATTACGAATTAGAGTGAATAAAATTGGTGAGCTAGCGAAAGGCTCGAGATACGTGTAATACTCCAGGATCGTTAATACTAGAGTGAGAAAGAATTATACATATTGTGGGATTTTGTTAAATACTTTCGTAAGTAACCCCACGCGACGCCGGTGCTGTTCACTTATAATCTGCTTCTTCTTTCTCACCGCTGCACCGATTCGTTCTCTTCCGGCTCGATGCTTCTCGTTTTTTTTTTACACTCACACACATCTTCTTCCTTTTCTCCACGCACGCATCCACATACACACACGCCGCGATCGGCTTGACAACCCATGTTGTCTAAACATAACAAACAAGCCACGCACAATCGTCTTCCATTCGTTCTTCCTTTCCAGGCCATTCCCATCAACTCTCTCACATTTACTCTTTCATACCAAAACCCTCACAATATTCTACTCTTCTTTTACTAAACAACGTCACCGTTCATTCGATCGGAAAGATTTATGGTTTCTCGCTTTCATGGACCTCTCATTCGTTCTCGAATCTCTCACTCGGCGGACGATTTCATATAGAGAAGAGAGGATAGCGAGTTGCTTATTACGAGTCAGCCTGCAGTTGCTTATTACAGATCGACACTGTACTCGGTTAAGTTTGATAGATGGAAATGCTTCGATTTTCCGTTGTTATATAGGTGAGATCGATAGGAAAATGTTGGATAAAATGGAGTAGTTGTGATTTGACCGCTTGCTTTTGGCTATATTGATCTTAATCGATGGAAATGCTTCGATTTTCTGTTCACAAGTTGGCGAGACCAGTAGGAGAAAATTGGACAAAATGGGGTAGTTTCGATTTGAAGGCTTACTTCCGACTACACTGATGGATGAGACTTAATATTTTCGTCTAATTATTTGACAGCCTAATATAATTACGAATTAGAGTGAATAGAACTCATATTTTACGCGTATCTTCTTAACAATTACGTCCTGTGTGATTATTTTTCAAACACAGTGTACATGACCCTACGTCACAGTTCTGATAATAACAGTTCTCATCCCTTTCCATCTTTTTCCCGAAAAGTCTCTTCTGAGTTAAACTGTACGTTATTTAACGCACTACCCGAGTCTCGCTCGGGATAAACTTACGAAGGGTTAAGTTTCTCCTGAAAAAGCTCATTCTCCAAGCATTAGGTAGAAAGTCACCAATTTTGGAGAAAGATTAAAGTAACTCAAGATGAAGTACGTACTTGAAAGATTGAAAAACGAAGTATTATTAGCGAATGTAGGAGAACAATTTTTGAAGAAAATGACAAATTTTTTTTTTTTAATACATGTAACTTATGGTCGTATCAACATCTTGGCGATTATTCTATATTTCTCGAAAAATGTTTATTCTATGAACGAGTTGGATAGCTTTCTTCAGATTTTCTTCCGTTGCAAATGTTTCTTTAATACTGTTAGGTATTTCGTGGTTAAATTTTGTTGGAAGAATTCATAGTATGATGGAATTGTCTTGTTTATTGTCGATTATTATTTCTTCTTTTCTGATGAATTTGATTGTGGCGCAACTTGTACAAAAGTCGCGCATCTTAGGTGGTATATATTTTTTCCTGAATGGAAATTTTACTGAATCAGTGTTACACGAACTGTCTAAATACAGTTAAAAACAACGTTTCAACATTTTTTTCTTTAATAATCGCATACATATATTTTTCACGCAGTTCATAACCACTTTCAAGCTTGTTAATTTTGAATATTTCAAGCACTAATTCGCGCGAAATTCGTGAATCAAGCTGCACGCCGCAGAGCGGTTTGTTACCCAATATTGTAAATCCAGCGATATCCATATTTTAATTAAAAGTAACCTATCGCGGTCCAAATTTACGTGTCACAAATTCTTCCTTTTTTTTTTTCAACTCACCGTGAAATGGCAATCTTGTTAAAAATGTTCAAATAAGCAAATAAATAATTACTAGCATTGAAATGGTATGTTTAAATAATTGGTATAATTATCGCACGAAGCAACCTTTGCTAATTAGCTGTTCCTAAAATTTCTACCAATATTTCCATTTATTGTTACACCAAAAGTGTAATCTTACATTGAAGCAATTGGGACATTTTATTCCGCGAATAAGCGAAAGCTTTACCAGTGGAAGAACTTACCTGAGTAATAATAAAAAGTTGCTCCAATTGCATTTTTAGAAAATAACGAGGCACGTTAAACCGAGGAAAGAAAAAGAAAATAGTTATGGTTATAACGGAAATTTGCAAACTGCAAGTGGAATGTCATGTCGCCCTATTATTGGACTCCATTAGCTGGCTGTGTAACACATTCAATTTGCTCAGGTGTTTCTAGCTTCTTTCTCAATATTCACCGGCACGTTTCCGTGCACAACACCGTCCTTTCGAGCAAATAAAGTTCGTTTTATTATTGATAGCCCGATATAGAAGACACCTCTCCTAACCTCCTTACCAAAAGACGTAACCTTTAGTTAAAGACGACGAAACACTGATCGTATGTGCCTAACTTAAAGTGTACGTGAAGTTTTAAACAAATTTGTTGGATTTTGGTAGTTTCGTGAATTTTTCTAATTTGTTTGCCTTAAAAGCACAATTTGAACTGATGATACGTGTCTATTTTTAAGGTTAGGTTACACGAATTTTAAGTGTACATGAATTTTTAAGTAAATCTGTTGGATTTTCAGGCTTCCACAAATTTTTGAAAGAACGATTTGGACCGATGATGTGTGCCTAATTTAAGGTTAGGTTACACGAATTTTTAAGCAAATAAGTTTGATTTTTGCATTTTATTAAAGAACACACGAGTATTTTGCGAATTCTAGTAAATCTTCCATGAATTTTTCAAATTTATTTCTTTTTCCTTATACATTTATTTGTCAGCTTTTAAAATACGGTTCAACACATTTGGAACCAATTTTAATTTCTCATCCAAAAATTGAATTTTTATTTATTTTTAGCTGTTTACACTGAAATAAATGCACTAATAGCAAATTTATATTTTTTTTAATTAATTTGAAAGAGTACTGAGAAGTTTTCATACGGGTTCAATGAACCCAAATGGTTTAATAGTGAATTAACTTTCGAAACAAACAGATCCCTGTTATTAATTTTAATTCTAAGTTTAATACCGTACATCTGAATTTCTAATGTCGATAGTAAGGTAAGCTTACCCAAAGTAAGTGAAAAAGTTCCAACTTTCCGCCTTCATTTTTAATTAAAAAATTCTACCGATTTTTTTCTAAAGAAGTAGAGTTCACGTGGAGGGCAAGCTTCAGATAAGGAGTATGAATTTGAAGTACTATTTTTGATAGCAAAATAAACTTCACGAATGTAGAATACACAGTTGAATTTAAAATTTCTATAAAATAAGGATCGAACACACAATTGCTATTCAAAATATAAACTCTTCGCAAACTTTCGGAAGTTTACAATTCTTACTAAAAATAAAATTTGTTAAATTTCCCAAATTCGTATAACACGAGTATAACTCAATTGTTGCTAATTTAATAATCCACACAGCACATGCACGAAATTCCCACTGAACAAGTATAATTTAAATGTCCTAATTTAATAACGCCTTGCACCTCTAGCAAGTTTCCATAAAGCGACCATAATTCGACCGACACTGCTAAATGTTTGTTACCCGACCGCGGAAGCAAATATTCTTAAAATTGCCCAAATAAAAACTAATCTGTGTTTTGTTAAAATCTCATTACACCGACTACGATTCGAAAACCGATTACCATTTTATAGAAATAAAAAGAATATTCAAACTGGAGTACTTAGAGTTGCATAAATAAAAAATATTAAAATGTTAAAGTGTTTCGTTAAAATCTTACTATAACACATTGGCTACAACTCAAACTA
>NW_017100518.1:312184-314996 GCF_001263275.1 Habropoda laboriosa | reverse complement strand
TAAAATTGCCAAAAAAAAATATTCAAACTCAAATACTTAGAATTGCCTAAAAAAAAATATTCAAACTCGAATACTTAAAATTGCCTAAATAAAAAATATTAAAATGTTAAAGTGTTTCGTTAAAATCTTACTATAATACATTGGCTACAATTCAGATTACATTTTATAGTAATAAAAAAAAAAATATTCGAGCTCGAATAGTGACGGTAGAACCACAGAAACGAAACAACGTGGAAGGTGGAAGTTTCGTGGGTGATTTTACAACAAAGCTGTTTCCAGATAACTTAAACGAATTAACGTTAGAATTGCTGGCCCCAGATATAAATCATTTTACTTTCCACTTTAGTGTGTGCCTCGCAATGTATCATTTTAGTCGGTGCACTTCACGTGGTTACGTGTGTATATTGCAATACATTAAAGCGTTATGTACCTCGAAAGGGCAAATTACGACGGGGTTATGCAATTCAAGAGATATTCCGGCTCGAGTATAGTTTACAATTTCAATAGCTGTTTCGAATACTATAATTTAGCTGGCTACCTATCCGGTTCCTTCGACTAATAATCGTGCATAAGGTGTGTTCAATGGAAGTGCTCGATCTTGTATTTACGCTGTAGATCGTTGTAAATCAGATCTGTGATAGATCTTCCACGGAGCAAATAGAAATTACGTTCGACGGCAAATTGGATTCCGATGGATTTGTTGCAAGATGCTACGTATGGCTGGTTAGTAATTTTAGGAATAATAATTTTCTGATATGAAACATTAAAATATTAAAAAATTGACAGCACGCTGGGTAATATATTTTGGGCCACATATGCTGCGTCGGTCGCTGAGTAAGTGTTAATACTGAAATTTATGTATTTTCTACTTTTTTCTTTAATTAAATTCATTTACGACGAATTTTCCAGTTTTGAATCCCGTGAATTCGAGCTAAAAACTTTCGTATATTTCTTTAAAACCAATTTCTCTTAAATAAAATTCAATTGTGACGAATTTTCCAGTCTCAAATCCTGTGAATTGGAGTTAAAGGTTTGCGTACTTCGTATAATTTTTTAAACGAAATTTCATTTAAATAATCAGTTGTGACGAATTTTCGAATTTTAAATCCCGCGAATTCGAAGTAAAAAATTTGTCTTGCATAATTAAATCTTTAATTTTTGATAAACGCCACTCTTTCAGTTTTTTCAAGATCACCTATGTTGTTCTACACGAAAGTATACATCTGTTTATACTGTACACTGTACCAGACATTGATGCGTATTTAGACCTCGAACTCTAAAACTTTTAATCCCATTTCTTCTCATTTCTTCCTCGAAAAAAAATTTGTCTTCCCATTCACCCTCTGAAACCATTCAAACTGTATATAAACATTTTCTCGCACTACCATATCTACAGAAGATAATTAAGTTGCCTGTTTCACCTGGCCCACCCGGTATACACACAGTACATCATTCTCGACGTTATCTCTCTCACATTCCGCGTATATTTTGCTACAAGAGACAGCATCTTCTCAGGCAAGTGCTTACATCTTGGAAGAAAGGCAAATTACATCGTAGTTTTTAGGTTAGACAGAGCGCACGGTGCATTAGTATTCCAAGAACGCTTTCCACGGTATGTACAATTTAACACCTCCGCAGCGCAGCTATATCACGTCGTCTGGTTGCCGTAATTCTATAAAGGGCGATTTGAATACGTGCCTATATTACACAGACACCTGTTAATTTTCTCTGTACAATTTAACGTGTCGCTGTGAGAGAAGAAATCACAAGATTCGACTAGAAATTTCTTGCAACGATAAAACACCACTTATCGTCTCGTACGAGAAGAATAAACGGGGCTTAATTAGAACAATTGTCCTTCCGTTTTTGGCGCTACTTTTTTTAACATCGATAAACATTTACTTTAACGAACCAGCGGGATTACTTTAATAACCTTCAATGAGAGGCAGGAGCGGAAGGAAAGAAGAAATGAAAATTCAGCATCGATCTTGTTTAAGCAACGATTTTTCGAAGTTGTGTAAAATAGAAGAGTGGCGAAACCTCGTTTCGATTAATCCTCGGAAAATTGAGCGAGTCGAAATAACTCAATCCTCGTTCTTTGTGCAAAGATATAAGTTCAGCCGGTGAGTTATGCAAAGATGCATTGTTACCGGCGGATTTTATCATGCTCGAGTTCGAAGAAACAGAACAACGATTGCTACTCCTTTTCTCTTATTCTGACATAAAGCGTAACTTGGTAATGAATGCTTCCGGAAAACTTTACAACGCTGATTTCGAAACACTTGAAACGTGAAGTACTGTACTGCGTGTTTTGAAAAAGAGTTTACTTCGTGTCTTTGTCGTGAACGGAATATATTTGATGTACGCTGGTTGTGATAATTTGAGTCTTCGTTCGTCGTATTCAGTTCGTTGTAATTCTAGATTTTCGTTATTTCGAGGAATGGAGTGTGCAGAAATAAAAGTAGAAATTGGGAAAAGTGAATTATTGAGGATCTATGTAGGTAAGAAGACAGCACATTCCTGCAGCGAATATACAGAGACCTATACTCTCCTGAAATCTTCAAAATCTGTTCAGTCCTAAAGGACAATTTCAACAGAGACAAGATAGAGAACCTCGTGAGATTTCTAAGGAAACGCATCTGCCGACAAGAATAATATAATAGTTACGATAGTCGCTAATAGGCAAAGTAGTTGATGCGACAGTAAATAACCTAATTAAAAAGAAAGAAGACCATGCATGTGTTTGTAATTCTATATTAATTTTTATAAATCTTATTCATAAATTTACTCTTCAGAAGCATTTCTTCCTTTA
>NW_017100518.1:303404-311841 GCF_001263275.1 Habropoda laboriosa | reverse complement strand
ACTTAATTAAAAAAAAAAGAAGACCATGCACATATTTACAATCCTATATTAATTTTCATAATTTTCATTTTGAAATGTACTCTTCAAAAGCAATCCTTTATTTATAAGAAACTTAATTGAAAGAAAAAAAGGACCATGCATATGTTCACAATTCTATATTAATTTTTATAATTTTCATTTATAAATTTACTCTTCAAAAACATTTCCTCCTTCACAAATAATTTTCTTAAAAAAAAGAAGACTATACATATGTTTACAATTCTGTATTAATTTTTACAATTTTCATTTATAAATTTACCTTTCACAAGCATTTCTTTATTTGTGAATAGCTTAATTTTAAAAAAAGACCATGCATATGCTTACAATTCTATATTAATTTTTATAATTTTCATTTATAAATTTACTCTTCAAAAGGAATTCTTCCTTTATAAATAACTTAATTTAAAAAAAAAAGAAGACCATGCACATATTTACAATTCTATATTAATTTTCGTAATTTTCATTTATAAATTTACTCTTCAAAAGCAATTCTTCCTTCATAAATAACTTACTTAAAAAAAAAGAAGACTATACATATGTTTACAATTCTATATTATTTTTCATAGATTTACTCTTCAAAAGTAATTCTTTATTCACAAATAACCTAATTAAAAAGAAAGAAGACTATACGTATGTTTGTAATTCTACATTAATTTTCATAATTTTCATTTTGAAAGTTACTCTTCAAAAGCAATCCTTTATTGATAAGAAACTTAATTGAAAGAAAAAAAGGACCATGCATATGTTCACAATTCTACATTAATTTTTATGATTGTTATTCATAAATTTACTCTTCAAAAGCAATTCTTCCTTCATAAATAACCTAATTAAAAATACAGAAGACTATGCATATGTTTATAATTCTACATTAATTTTTACAACTTTCAATTCATTATCTACATTTCTTCACTAACAATTCTTCTCCACTCACTTTTCATCGCGAACAATCGCCCCCCTATAATTGACATTTAATTAACTCCCAGGCCGCGAAAAGCACAGTTTTCGAATGAATAGACAAATCACACATTCGGTGTTCGTAGCGAGCCCAACCACAAGGTACAAATATCCGAATGTAAAGTCCACCGCAGTGACACGTGTGGTGACGTCTCAACTGGCAGAATTTCATTCAGCTGAATCGCTCGGATCTCCCCCCCTGGTCCCTCCTTCCGCCTGTTATTTAATTTAAAAAAGGCGGAACACGATTTCCATGTTCCTCGTCATTTTACTCTCGACATAGGTACGCAACGTGGAAGTAGCTAAACCCCAAGACCCTTTTACTCGTTTCGTTTCCCCCGGTTCGAATCCTCGACGATAAGTTCGAGTTCAAGGAAGAGAGAAAGAAGAAATTCGTCGTCGTCCCGGCTCGAATCCGCGGAAAGAAAGTTTCCGCCACGTTAAGAAAAGAGACAAAGCTGCAGCTGTAGATTTCCCCGTGACGCAGAATCGACGTGGAATCGTCTCGGCGAATTTAAAGGCGAAAAGAAACTTTTCATAAAACGAGGAAAAACGACGCGACGTAACGGTGACGATGGTTTCTTTTCGAATTCCTGTCGTTCTGGTGTTACCCGACGCCAAACATCGTCCCTTTAATTAAACTTCCAAAGAATGACGAGAGAGAGAGAGAGAGAGGGAGAGTTGGGAGACGGGAGAAGGTATTGTCGGTCAATTCGGAATTTCCAAATGTTTCACGAATTCTATCCGATCTCGTTCCTCCTCACAGAGAGAGCCGAAGTTTCGTTGGTTTATGTGTCCCGCGTTCTGTTCCACTTTTAATCCCGAATATCGATGAAATTCTTCTGTACGTTGGCCGCTTTTAATGCTCTTCGAGATTATTTTGTGCCAAAGAGTAAAAGGAACCGCCGATAATATATTTGGGAACAGGTTTTTGCAACATTCACTTTGAAATAATTTCACTTTCATTTTCTACGCCCTGTTTCTTTATTTGATATCGATCTTCAGATTTGAATTTCCTGTATTTTCTTCTTTGGAACTGAAGCAATTCGACGATGAAAATGTTGCTGTTTAAGGTAGAGTGGAGCCGTGGCAATTAGGTGAAAAAAATAAGTTGGAAATGAGGAGTACAATTTTTTCATACGGAGCTCTGGTTTTGGAAAAATTAAATTTGAAAATTTGTTGCACGCACGTGCAATCGCTAATATATCATTTTACTGTAAATTATTAGGATTCGTGTTACTGTTTTTTAGTTATTGATAGTCGTATAATTTTATTAAATATTGTTACACTTCTGCTTATGTTTTTCACAAAAATTTTTGCTTGCAGAATTAAAGAAACATGAGTGGGTTTTAATATCAATGATTATGAATACCAATATAGAAACAAATAACCTAATTTCTGTTGGGGTTTTATTCAACTACACGCTTACATTATTGACAGAAAAATAGCAGGGATTCGATAGTTTAATTCAGACAGAAAAATATAATAGAATATCGACTCGCTTTCTTCGGTGCGCAACCGAAAACTGACTAAACAAAACAAAAACGCCAGGGGCCTCAGCGTCGCCGCGCAACGCAACGCACACACACACACACCCGGTAGACCGACATCGATCCCATCGATCCAACAATTATTAAAGTATATATGTTAGAATAAGTATGGATTACAATATTACGACGAATAACCACTGAGAGTCGAACCACACGCGTGGCGGATGTCCCATGTCTAGAATAATAAAACTGGATCGGTACCAATTGCCGATCAGCGCGGGTCGCATTCGCGCATGCACAGAGCAACTCTTCAATTTCAATAGATTACTAAATTTTCAAACCTGACTTTTTCGAGAATTAAAGAATCGCATGAAAAAATTGTTTTCCATATTTTCAACATATTTTTCCATTAATTTCCGCGTATAATAATCACTGGAATGGAACAAATTTTCAAATTTGTTTTTTTCGAAAACATAGCAAAATACAAAAAAATTGAATTCCACATTTTTATTGCTTTCCACATACAATAATTACTTTCTACCTTGTTATGTTAATCATTAGACTGCGGATTTTTATGCAACTTCGTATTTTCGAGAATATAATATAAAAAGTAGAACTTCGGTAGAAAACTACTTTACCTACCAGGTATCATAAAAACCACTATACAGTAATGTCTCTACAAGTGTCAGCCAGTTTGATTCACGGCTCGACAATTCATAATAGAAAAATATAATTTCTTTAATTTTACTTTTTTTCATCTGAAATTTTTTTTAACATTTTGGCGAGATTTTTCTGATGAAAATGAGATCAAACACGATATAATTTGAACAACATTTACTTATTAATACTTATTGAGTAATTAATTTAATGTCGGCCTACCTCCACGTAAAAAGAAAAAGTAGGGCCGAATCTACAAGTGTCAGTCAAATGCGGGGCCGATTCTACAAGTGTCAGTCAAACGGCAGGCCAATTCTCCAACTGGCAGTCAAACGGTAGGCCGACTCTATGTAATGTAATACAGGGCGCCTGTTTTATCTCAATGCAGTAAAATATCCGGCGTGACAGTGAACGTGTTAATAAGTAAATGTTGTTCAAATTATGTCGTGTTTGATCTCATTTTCATCAGAAAAATCTCATCAATATGTTAAGAAAAATTTTTGGATAAAAAAATGTAAAATTAAAAAAGTTGGTATTTAAATCGCTTGGTTGCCTCGACTCACGTTTCATCCTTATCTTTTATTCGCTGTCCTTGTCTACGTTCGGCAAACTACAAAGGCGGGCGCGAGGCTCGAAAACGTAGTCCCTGACTCTACAAGTGTCAGGTTTAGGTTCCTTGCGAACTGACACTTGTGGAGACATTACTGTAATTTGTATATTTTGTATATTTCTCATATCACCTGCATTCCATGCAATTTTACACCTTTCAATTTCCCACAAACGCATAAAATCATCACAAAAAGAACAAACACACCCGACAATACCACAAAAACCTCAACATCAAATCAATCCGAACCCAAAATCAAGTTCAAGTTTCCTCAAACACCGCGAATATCCTGCAAACCGTGTTGCTACCAAGCCCGTTTCCAAATCGCAACACTAATTCAAACCAAACGGCTCCATTTCCGGCTGGTATTCGAACCTGTAGTCATAGAAATGATCGAATTACTATTCCCGTCTTAAACGAGCTTAACAACCGCGTAACTCGACGCAACCATAGTATTCACGATACCCACCCCCTAAAACCCCCGAAATCGAAACGAATCGATCGAGCAATACTCCAACTACCACGAATCTTCTTCCCCCAGATTTGACCTTGGCCAATTTCATCCCTCATTATCTCACTCCACGCGGAGAACTATATGTAACGAGAAGTCACGTGCCCGGAGAGGATGTCCACTGCATTCAATCGTCTTGTCCGTTTCAATCTCACGAGTGGGCTCCTTTCCAAACCTGTTTCTCGCTCGTTTGCCCCCGCGGATCTCGGAAACAGCGAGAGAGGTCTCCTGGTTTCTCGGTAAAGCAACGCGAACGAAAACGAAAACGGAACGGTAGGCGGAAGAAGAGTTGAAAGGCGATCGAAGGCTCGTCAGATATTTTAATGGAAGCTCGAACTTAAGATATTTCGTCGGACGAGACCGCTGTTGGCATGCTGCTTCTCGAGTGTTCATAATGAGATGTTAATGGAGTGCCCCGGGGAAGAAAGAAAAAAATTTGCGGCCGTCACATCGAGCTATCGACAGCCACGACCTTTAACCTCTCCTCCCTGCCTCTTTCTCTCTTTCTCTCCTACCCATTCGCTAACCTTCGACCGCCTCTTCCTTTTCGTAGCCAGCCGAATCCGGCGATGTCAAAAGAACAGGACAACCTTTCCCCCCTCCCCTCTGCCTTTCCTCTCCTTTCTAATCTATTTTGTCTATCGCAGAGACGACCTTACTCGTCCCTTCTACCAAAACTACCCCCCGACCCCAGGAGGGGAAGAAACGATTCGACGAATCGAACAACTGCACGTACGAGAATCCTCTTGTTCGCTTCCAGCGATCAGACGATCCGATTAACCGAATAACTCTGCATTCGATCGGTGAGATTTGATTTTTTCTTTTTCTGTTGGTTTCTTTTTTTCGATGTTAGGTGGACGAGACACGTCGAATGGAAGAGAGGCATGCTCGGTGGAAGAAGCATCTTGATCGGTAAGGTAGTCGTGACCTAAAAACGTTAAGCCGAGCGTCTTACATAATTGGCAGTGGATCAAGAAAGTCTTGGAGCGGCGAACCACTCCGCAGTCATTAGGCCTTCCATTAGCACGCTATGGGTTAGTCATTAGAACACGCTGTCGGGGATGTAAACGAGTCCCTTCGAATCCGGGACATTATTGGACGTTGTAAGAACCGGAGGAACGATTTTATTACGGGAACACTTTGATCGATATTCTCATTGTCGCCGAGAGTTGCGTGTTCAGATTCTTTTTCGGCGAATTCGACGATCTGTGAATGGTGGTATTTGGGGGAATTGTAGCGGGGTCGATTAGCCCCTTGACGCATGATTTCTTTTCCTGACTGTGTGTATAAGCCGAAGTTATAAACCTGGCGGCTAAGTAACCCAATTGAACGTTGAAAAGTCCGTATTGAAGATATGAGAAAGAAAATATCTGTATAATAGATAAACAAATAGGAGATCGAGGCAGTGATGAGTTAAAGCTCGCAAACTGCAAAAGGAAAGAGGAATACATAGACATGTGCATCTAAGCGTCAACTAATTACTGTTTTAGTAGGGTATTAACCCTTTGCGGTCCTGTATCGAGTCAGACAGGACCTAAGAATTTTTGCCTTCAGATATCATACAACGATAAATTATAAATGATAATAAACCATTTTTTTATGCATTAATATTACATTGTAACTTAGTATTTTATGACCAATATTAGGCTGAAATATTGGAATAAAGGGAAACTACAGTGGTACCAAATGAGTGCGGATTAACTGGACTATTTGGACGGCAAAGGGTTAAATAAGAAGAGCTAAGGTACTATGGATTAATTCAATTTGGCAATCTTCAGTTTTATGAATTAAAATTAAGTTTTGTTAGTGATATAACTGTTTTTCTCAGATCTTGACTAAAATTTGTGACTCGTTACACGACAAGGGGCTAATTTGAGAGAATTTTTACGTTTGGTAATTTTTTAACGTTTAATATTGTGACGATCGATATTTTCGAATTTTTCGTGCGAACGATACGAAGATTAAACTTTTTTTTTTTTTTTTTTTTTTTTTTTTTTTTTTTTTAAGGTACATGTACCTGAACATTTCTGACACACTTGCTAAATTCAGCAAATAATGAGGACGTCATTAGGGATTTAAATGTCTCTTTTTGGACGAATTTAGAATATAATTAAGGTGGAAAGAGATTTTAACGATTTCGACTATTATTACGCGGACTAATATTTCAACTGTAATTAAATCTTCCGTTTTTTCAAGGCTCCCTCTCCATTTGTAGCTGGGAAAATTAATTGAAATTTTTGTCAGGTGTACTCTCGGTGAATTTATGAAACGGTGACATTTCGTATAAGCGTAAAAGAACCGTGGAAAAACCGTTTGATGTTTATTATCGCTCTGATCACACCATTTCGCAGATGCGTACTTATTGATCACTTTGGTACCTAAATAAGCTATAAAAATGCATCGTAATTTCCTTAAAATTCTCTCGAAAAAAGTGACAAACTTAATTCACGAATCTCGAACGAACTTTGCAATTTTTCAAAAAGATCGTTCTCGTGAAAAGACAACTTTTTACTAATTTAACAACACAGAATATTTCTTATTGCTCGAATCCGCGATGTAAAGAGAAAACGATATCTCCGCTAAAAATACAGACATTTCATCTGGCGTCGAAAAAGTAAGCAAGCACGTGACTAAGGGAAAAGAAAGCGAAAAAGAAGCGCATCGTTCGCAAAGGTCAAACGTCTTTTCGCGCTAATACGCAAATTCCATTTCCCTTTCGCGGTTAAAAGGCGCGGGGGGATTAAGAAGACTGTGAAATTGTGCTTACACGAGGTGTATTTTAAAGGAACCATCCACAGCGGCGAGAGAGGAGGAAAAAGAAGAGAAACGCAATGGAAAATGGGTCGATGCAATCTTACGAAGGCAGCCACGCGCTACGTTTATTATTGTAGAAACACCTTCCAAGATTGCATTGACCCGTTTTCTGTTCCAGTTTCCTTTCCCCGTGTATCTGCCATTAAAAACAAACGAGAACGAAGGGCGGGAGAAGGATAAGAGTGAGAAGAAGAAGAAGAAGAAGAAGAGAAATGTACTTCGCGTGTATTCTGGTTGTTGAAATTACTAAGTGTGCTCAATAGCCGATACTTTGTAACAAAATAATACTCCCCGCGGAATGAGAAGCGTTTCTATCAAAAGGAGTGCCTCGCAGAAAGAAAACTTCACCGAGCTACGAAAACTTTTCTCTCCTTTGCTTCTCCGTTTTCGCTACTAAGTCATACAAACAGCCCGCTAAGCTTCGCGAGAGAGAGAGAGACAGAGAGAAGAAAGAAAGAAGAGAAAAAAAGAGAGAGGGAAAAGAAAAGGGAAATTCCCGACGAACTAATGGATTAATTTTTCCTCGTGCTTTCTCGTTTCCTGAAAAATGGAAGATTTTGGTACAGACGACAGACGATTTCGCAACATCACAGAGAGAGGAGGGAACGATTCAGAGTCAGAGAAGGGAACATTCCTCTGATTCTTTTCACGGATACTCAACTGTCCAGTTTAAGAGCCGCAACGACTCGATTTCCGTCCACGGGAAAAGTATTTACCCCCCCGTTTGCACCGCGACGCGGCGACACGATGATCGAGCCAATGTGAAATCGAAAAACTGTCACACTTGAAAATTGACGTTTCCCCTGACCGTGCTTTCTCTCTCTCTTTCTGTCTCTGGTTCTTTCTCTCATTCTCCTTTTCTCTCTCTCTCTCTCTCTCACTCTCTTTCTCTCATTCTCCTTTTCTCTCTCTCTCTCTCTCTCACTCTCTTTTTCTCTCATTCTTTCATTTTCCTTTTCTCTCTCTCTCTCTCACTCTCTTTTTCTCTCATTCTCTCATTTTCCTTTCCCCTCTCTCTCTCACTCTCTTTCTCTCATTCTCCTTCCCATTTTCTCTGTTTCTCTGTTTCTCTCCTCCCTCTTTCTTTTTCTCTCTTTCCTTCTTTGCGAAAGTCTTAACCCTTTGCGGCCCCAATTACCCTCATCGTTTCGTTCCAATGATTCCACACTCATTTGGCCACTTTGGGGCAGTGTCGCGTAATTCACCTTTATTTCAATATTTCAGCGTGACATTAAGTTACAAAATATTGAATTTCAGTATAATTTTACTTTTATTATTATTGAATTACTTGATAAACTACTTTCACCTCTAAAGTTTCTCAATTTCCACACCACGATTTTTCGTATTAAAAAAAAATAGTTTACT
>NW_017100518.1:298680-303298 GCF_001263275.1 Habropoda laboriosa | reverse complement strand
TACAATGCGTAACATTTCCAGGGACATGATATCGAGGTAAACGCGCGAGTCTCGGCTTTCCCCGGGTTTCCCGCGACAGTCACTTTCTTCCCCCGACCAATATAAACGATGTGGGACATTTTTGCAAGCAGACTCGAAAAAAAATATAGTCGCGAGCTCCCAACACCGTGAAATAGGGTGCTTCTGGAACTGTATATACAGCTCTGAATGCGTCGCTTGCATATGCACCATAATAGTAACTCTTGAAAGAAAATAGCAAGGATGCACTTTTGAAGGTTGTGGACTCTAAGAGCATTCACGAGTCTACAGGGAACGGTGCAGTGGTCGATGCAACCGAATACGTGCATCGAACATATACGGTGTCCCGTTTTAATCTAGAAATGGATGTACGTGTCACTGAAACCTGAGTTGACAAAATTGCCAAACGTGTATGTACACATACGTCTTCGAAACGTGTTACCTTAAGAAATTATAATATACTCTCATCGTCGTGCAATTTGTAAGACATTTTCTTTTCTCTTTCTTTCTCAGAAAGCGTAACTCGTTAATTCGATTGGTTTGCAGATTTACGAGTGATTGTTCTTTTCTATCTAATTTATTTATCCGCTTATTTAATTTATTTACTGAAACTTTAATTTATTCGTTTTATTTGTTCAAGCATATGGCATTCACCTTTTTTAGTCCAATTTTTTTCATGGATAGATGTGTGAGTTACTTAGAAGCCAAAATGAGTAACTCTACTTTTTGATATTTTGCCAATTTTAGTATCAAAGCACGTGCTTGGTGCTTCATTTTTCATAAATAAAACAAATATTATGTAAGAAATTTTATTTCGTGGAATTAGTCACTCTGTGAAGTTATTTATAACAAATTATAATAAATTGTAATTAGTTATTATACTTCAATTTCTCTTTTCCTTTTTTTACTTATACATTGTAACTCCTTTTTTCTTTTTTGTAACAGAGGGCTGACGCTCTTTAATTACTAAGTAAATAAATGTGATACACTCAAATTTTGAAAAAAAAAATCGCAACTGAAGTGTAATTGTTAGAATTATGGTAATAAATAAAAGATATTGTTTTAATTATAAATCTTCTTTATTCTGATACGCGAGGAAGGCACGTCGCTATGCGATCAAACAAACATAGACAAGACACTGAGAGAAAAAAAAAAACATATCAGCGTCACCCATACTAAACAGATGGTTACTATGTTATTTCTATATATATATATTTATATTAATCTGTCTCAGTATGTTGATTATTTTTGCCGTTACTATTACACAGACACATACTCATTTCTCTTTATAATCCAACAGTAATGCACTGAAAATACGATATTGCAAATAAACAGTTGTATTTGCAGAGCAATATTTATAGAAAGCAAATATTCCAGCAGTATTTGTTAACTCAACTTGGGACGTATTGCCCCGTCAATCGAAACTAACTTTTCTTAAATTTAATAATTCTGTAATAACTGTCTAGATTTAGTTCATACTCGACAAGTGTTCTAATACCGATTAACAAAAATATGTCTTTATTTCAAACCGACATTATACACATGTCGTCATAAGTTACACAATTGTTATTAGAGCCATCTTTACGTTCAATTTTGTCGTTCTAAATTTCATCGCTATTCCAATGAAATTTGCATCGAAACGTATCATTATCCCACTGAAATTTCTACGGAAACCTCTCTAATCCTCCTCCACCGATAACACCACAATTGCCACGATCTCTCGATCCGCTGATCCACTGATTACGCACACAGAACAAAACACGCGTTTAGCCTAGTCGATCTTTACACCGGCATACCGAAAGAAAATCGATTTATCTATTAAGCAACGTTAGACGAGAAAGTTTTGATAGCGATTGCTTGCTTTACAAAGGCACCGGAGGCTATCCGTTAAGAAAACTTTAGTCGTAGCCTTTGTCATCATCGGGCGAAGAGGTAAAACACCTTCCTTCCCTCTTCTTATTTCTTTTCTCCTCTCTTTCTTCGTTCCGGTTTTTTGCACGTAGGTTGCAGCCAAGATGTCGTTCTGCACCTGACGTCGGCCGCGCCGGAAAAGTTTTTGCTGGCGAGGCGAGCGACGAATAAGAGGAGATTTTGCGGGGATAAAACTGCGAAGGCAGGGAAGGTCGAAAGTTTCGTTTCTGGCTAGACTTTCGTCACGGGAAAACCCCCCGGTTCCGTGCACTGTGTCTCTGAGATTCGATTTCAATAGATTCGTCGACCCACTTACCGCGGGGAAAAAACCGTAGAAATGGTGTAATCCGGGGCAGATAGGAGACGAGAACGAACGTTGATGTTCCTTCATAGACGCGAGATTGTTTTTTTCTGCGACTAAGTATGTGCGTTGTCAGAGAATTTTATTGCATCTTGGTTTGCCGTTGATTTATTGTATTGATTTACGTAACTAATTTCTTCTCTCAGAAAAATGGCGAAAGGTCGTCGATAATAATGGAAATTATTTCAATAAGTGGGCTGTTTTCACTTTTTTTTTTTTTTAACGAAACTCTGATTGTACACAAAAATCGGAAAGAATTCATTTCTACAGCCAATATGTGTTTGATAATTAATGAAATTGATGTTTCTGGGATATTTGATCGCTATAGCATGTCCACTATTGGTAAAAATTGGTAAATTATGAAACAATTGCTATATTTTTCTTTTTTCAATTTTAGTTGGTGGATTCATCGCGTCGAGGATAGAGAAATGGGACTGAAAATTTGGTGCTGGTGTTTATCGTACTGGTTGTCTCGAAAATCTTCTTTCCTGTCTCTGTTTCGTTGCAGCTGAAATATTAGGAACTTCGTAGGTTAACTATTTGATAGAACGAATCCTCTTTCTTTTTCTCGTGAAATTAAGCCTAAGGGAATGAAGAAAAATTTTCTGTCTTCTAAGCTGCGTCTACTCTATACAGGGTGGACCACGTAAAACAGGCCACCTAATCATCTTCTCCAGTTATAAACATTTTTTTACGGAAGAATGGCAAAAAATGAGAGGAAGATTCACATTTGATTTAAAATTTCAGTTTTTTAATTTTCATATTAAACTATAACATACAGTAGAGAAAAATAAGTACAACAATATAGGTGACTAAAAAGAAAACGAAAAAAATGTTTCTTCCACCTTATTTACCCTTTGGAACTGTTTAAGTTGCGTCTGCAAATTTTTCTAGTATTGCCATAGCTAAAGAAGACAGTCAGGTGGCCTCTTTTCACTCTGCATATTATGCAATAAAATTGTGAAAAGTTGAAGTAACATTTGTCGAACCAAACAACACTTTCCATCGATATTTTTACAATTTTTCAGAATATCGCTGATAAAGTAAAGTGTACCCATTTATAAAGGCAAAATTACATATTTCACAGTCGTTCCCCTTCACAACGAAGCTAAAATAGGGGTGCAAATTTCCCTCAAAGCGCGCGCTCACCTTCTCTTATTTCGCGCAGCTTTATATGCCATTTTGTTACCAAAGAAGCTTCAACGAAAGCACATTGCGTGTAAAGTACGGGAAAGATTGAAAAAAATAACTTCACCGAACTCTATAAAACATTATCGCACCACTGCTACTATCACTGCTACGATGTCAAAGACAAGTACACACATAACGGCAATATAACGTCACCTTACGTCCTTTTCCTTTTTCTATTTCAAAATCCTTTCACGGCTGACCTGTGACCTGTGGCAAAGAAAATCTTAAAAATGATAAAAGTGTAGAAACAGCAAACGAACGTTTAACGCAACTTCGATCCTTTGTCATACGATACACGTTCGAAGGAAGAAATTCAATAATGATTGTAACTAACTGTAGAAACAATCGTTGCAAAAAAATTTGCACAACCTTTGCAGATAAAATTCGATATTGAATTACGGTGTATATTGTATTATTTGAAAAAGAAGCCATACGCGCAAATATCGGCGATATTAAATGTTAATAATTGATCGTAATAAATATTAATCGAAATTGTTTTTTTTTTTTTGTTTTGTTACGGTAAATCGTCAAATATTACTACACACGTAATGTCATATAACAAAGAACTGTAGAGTGAACCACTTATAAACTACTTGGACGAATAAAAGTTTCGCCCGTGGTAATTTGCTATTCAAGAGGTAAATTTTATGCAGATGGTATTTAATACCTCGAGATCTCTTAACTCCAAGAGTGCTTTGATATGAATGGAAATTAGTATTCTCTTTGTTTCGCGTATCCTAGTTGATATTTAAAGTTGCTTTCCTTTGTACGGCTAATTAATCAACGTTATTACAAACACTTTACGTTTCTTCTGCCTCTAACTACCGCTTTCTAACCCATCGATGGCGAGAAATTAGGATATTTACAGTGCGAAGATACGAAAGAGAAGGAAAAGAATATTTGATTGTATTCTTCGCCTCGTTCGTTGTGGAAAAACTTGGCTTTTTAAATTATGAACTATTTTAAATTCAGGGAATTTTGTTCAAATCCCCATGGAAGAGTGTGAAGAGCTGTTGAAAGGATATTAAGCAGTTTGAAATTGTGATTAACTGAGTTACGAGTGACTCTTGGGTTTTTTTAAATGTTATTTCGTTCGTTTGGTCGAAATTTGTTCGCTGACGCACGTGCGTAGCAAAT
>NW_017100518.1:288927-298147 GCF_001263275.1 Habropoda laboriosa | reverse complement strand
GATTACAAAGTCTAGGTTCGCTAGAGATTCACCATATTTATTGCTATAATCTAGTCAAGATTTGTTTCAGAATTGTTTGAATATCACTGACAAGGGAAATTCGGCAACCCAAAAATTCAAAAAAATTTCAACGATATTACTAACGAAACTATTTTTCATTTCAGCATTGAAACGGCCCTAGGAGTGAAAAAACCTCCTAAAAAAAATTGTGAATTTACATATCACTGTGAAAACCGTGCAAGATACGAAATATTTCGCGTTCATTTGTTTAAAATGAAAAATTTGATAGAGTACCAGAAGCCACCCTAATTTTAGGCGTGGCTACTATTAGCCTCCTCGAGCTCGAAAGAGAATAAAAATGGTCTCACGTACCTTACCCAACGTGGAAGGCCAATGTCAATTTCCAAACACAGGAAAAATTTTGGGTCTAAGTTTCAAGAGCTTCTAAAATTTTCCCATTGTCAAATTTTGCTAGCAGAGAATAGCGAGAGAATTTGGCGCCAAACCGACTGATCGCATATTTTACGACCGCCTAAAGACGGGATACCAAACATCTAACAATAACTACGAAACGAAAATTAGCAAACATCTTCGTCGCGAAATACCAAATTAAACACACTCAGAACGTTGACGCATCTCAGCGAAGAGACGCGATAAGTCCTCCGAGAAGCGAACTCGTCTGATGACATAACACGCAAGATCAATATCGCGAAGGGCCAATATTTTATAGTAATCGTCGGCAGGAAGTCGTTGGAAATGGGAAAAATAGCCAACGATAGGTATATGCAGTTCTGAAAACTTTCGAGACTGCTCTCGAAACGCTTCTCGTCGCCGATATATACTTCTTCAACTTGATGGAATTCGATTTGAACGAGATAGGCACCCACTGTACGGAAAGTTGGGGGCGTTTCGCTATTATCGACGACTACAGCTCAAAAATCTGACTGTACGACGGCCTGGATAGGAGAAGAACAGGATGAATTTTCCTCGACTTTTAAAACCGCGTGTACTCGGAAAGCCGTAGATTTTTCGCGAATCCGGTATCAGGAGGATTATCGGGAAATTTATAAACCGTTCGAACTACAACCGTTTCAGGATCAAGAAGTATCGAGAACTCGACCACTCGAGAGGAGAAGAACCGCTGCTTTAGATTGAAATATTCTGTTAAGTTAAATCACGAACCGCTTTCAACTTTCCGACAGATAGAGAAGTGATTTTAGACACCTCTCTCTCTCTCTCTCTCTCTCTCTCTCTTGTTCAACACTTTTACCGGCAAAGTATAATCTTCTTAGAGTTGCTGTACAATTGAAATCATTGTCGATAACGATCTTCGTGGAAAATGATTATTTTGGAGAAGTTCATTTTCCTGGTATGCACTCGTAGTATTATGTTATTGGGTTGATATTATATTCGGTTATTATTATTATATTAACTGTGGTATTATCATGAATGTCAATTGTGAAAGTTTAGATAAGAGAAGGAACATGCGGTGCTTTTTTTAGTGTCATTGATTTACAATTTCCTTCCAGAATGTGTATTTATTTTTTATCGTATTCAGAATTAGTCATTCAGATAATATAATATCGATATTATATTCAGAATGTCGAATTAACTGTGAAAATTTAAATACGAGAAGGAACATGCGGTGCTCTTTTTAGTGCTATCAATTTGCAAGCGATGGAAACTTTTACTCCTCGTAAGAATGCTAATAATATAATATTAATATTATACTCAGTATATTGAATTACCTAGTATTACTATAAATGCCAACTGTGAAAATTTAAATAAGAAAAGAAACATACAGTGATTTTTTTTGTAGAATCTGTATTTATTTTTATCATATTCATAATTAGTCGTAGGAATGCTGATAATACAATATCAACATTATATTCAGTATATTGAATCAACTGTAGAGGCGCCGTGCGACGCGTCTAGGCAACGCCCGCGGGGCCCGAGCCGCAGGGGGCCCTAGACAAGGAGCAGCGCAGGCTGCACCCCCACCCCGCAGCTTGCAGGGCCCTAAAGGCCGAAGAAGCATATAAAAACGGGGTAAAGGGCAGCGGCACACGCAATATCGCACATAGTCATCGTCAAGCGAACCGACGTTATTTTAATATCGGTCATTTTATGCGCCTGAAATTCTTTACTCTTACACAACTGGAATCGAATAAATTTAAATAAGAGAAGGAACACATAAACGATAAGAACTGTTGCATAGACCTAACAATAAATTAACTTAAAAGAAAAACGTGAAGTATCGATTCCTCTTCCTCGCATATCTCTGGTGCGAAGGGCACTAATTGATAGCGCAGGGGTGTCATCTACGATGAAAGGCAGTTCAGATAATTCTGTACTAGCATTGATAAATTCATGCAATTCAAAATCACTAATTCTCCCGGTTAATGCCTTATAATAACTAATCCCTGAATCCTATAGTGATCAGCCTTGCGGTTAATTGTTCTGCTGACATTTCAAGTGAGAAAAACGCTACATAGTGTTGTTTATCTGCTCTTTTTTGCAACATCTTACAAGACCTTCCCAAATTAAACCAGATTTCCCTAAAATTCTTGAAAATTCCAGAAAAGAATCAAGGAAAAAAGGTGAATTCTCCAAAGTTCCACGAGAAAGCTGAAACTTTTAATTCTCACCGCAGCGTTACCATCATCGAACCCAGCGACTTTTCTAAATTTCCCCGCGTTTCTCCACGAGAACCCGTAAAATTCACTCTTAATAGACACTTAAGCTCTATTTCCCGAGTTGCCGGTGCAGAAGCAACGCAATAATCCATTCAGAGTGGGAAACACGCGCCACAGTGATCAACGGTTTAAAGGTGAGAAAGTGAGGTGAAAGGTCGAAGGTATTTTCGGTGTTGCGGAGGCAAGAAGCGCGGCAGAGGGTAGAGAAAAAGGACGAAGGAAAAATGAACAAAGATAAGCCGCGTCGATGGAAAGGACACGGACCCGACACGCTTGGAATTCATTTGATTTTCCGTTCACGGGACCGAAAAGAACAAGTAGTACTTCGGGACGTCGATGCATCAAAGACAGTAGTGATATTGGAAACAGGAGCAAACTACTCTTCCCTGTAGCCCCCACACCAACGCCAACGTCGTCGTCCACGATTCTACGACTTTCCGCCAACTTCGACTTGCTCTTTTCACCCTTCGACCCCGATCCCCTTCCAACCACCCAGACCATGATTCTGTTTCTCTTCTCTCTCCTTTTTTTTCAACAGCTTTTCTTCTAAAGTTACTACCTCGAATGACCGTTTACGGATCGCGTTTCTGTTTCACGCAAGCCACTCGGAATAAATATGAACGCAACAAGTTTTCGCTCGGATACAGTACAGAGAGAGAGAGAGATTGGAGTTTTAGAGTGACCAGTTGGGTGATTCCAGTGGTGGTTTTAACATTTTTTGGTGATGCAGAGGGTATTGTGTTGATTTCTTTTTTTTTGGTTTGACTCTTTGGTGATTAAGGAAATTGAGGTTAGAAGGGAATGTAGATACCGAAGTGAAAATTTTTGATTTGGAGGAAATTTTTGTGTATGGTTGAAATGAAGAAAGTATTTTTTTTTTGTATAGGCAATTATTCAGAGTGAAGGGATGGAAATTGGTATCAAAGTTGGAGGGTGAATGTATTTAGTCTGATATCTCGAAAATTAATAGAGGTAAAGAGCAATTTTCTGTTTTTCGAAAATTCTATTCGACATCTATTTTTCTTTTCTTTTTGTTTATTGTGAAAATCGTTCATAGGGAAGGGGTGAAAATTATTGACTTACATTTGACTAAAATTCTTTATAATTTTTTATTTTTTCCAACATTTTGTTGAGAAATACAAAATTTGTCAATTCACACTATTCCTTTGTTTCTAATAATTTTTAGACATTAGCCTAAATTTACTTTCTCCAAAAGGACGATTTTCCACCCCTTCACAAAGAATACCTATGGAATATTTTTTTTTTTAATTATCATATATCAAAGTTTGATCAAAATCGGAAATTATCACTTCGGGAAGATTAAAGAAATAATGATTGTGTCAGATAGCTGTAAATTTGTGTAAATTTTTCTTACAATATTTCTAATTGCTTTTTTAAAATTCGTCAATTTACACTATCCCTTTGTCTCCAATAATTTTTGAGAAGACTAAATATATTACTTTCTCCAAACTTGAGAACGATTTTCACCCCTTCACAAAAAATACGTGTCAAATATTTTTCTTTTAAATTATCATATACCAAAGTTTCATCAAAATCGGAAATTATCACTTTTAGAAGATTAAAGAAATAGATTCCACAAGACAGCTGTGAATTTGTGTAAATTTTTCTTACAATATTTCTAACTGTTTTTTCCAAATAAAAAATACATTAATAGATAGACACATACGCTGAAATAAATTCATCGCACTCGACAATTCTTAATTTTTCGCGTTTCCATTCCGCAAAATTCGCAGAAAGTGAAACACGTTTACATTTCTATTGGAAATAAATTGTAAAATGCCGCAGAGGCTTGGGCGGAAACGCAACAATGCGGAGCAAAAGTATGGCCACGAGTCAAACGGTTAAATATGCAAGAAACTTTTCCCATAGCACTATGTTTAAAATATGCAGATCGCGCTTTGTTCCACGTTAAAAATACTGAAAATGTTGCAATCGACCGGAGAGTCCTTTCCCGCGGCGCGGCGCCCAGCCAACGGGCGAGATGACGCGCGGGAGATTCTCCTTTAAAATTCTGTCCACGTATTTTTCCCCTTACTTTTCAATTTCCTGTTTGAATTCGCAACTTTAAAATTTATTAAACCTGCAGGCGAAAAGACGATATTAACTCCTTCGTGCCACTTGCCTCTAAAACGAATATCTTATTGAACTCCGACGGTTTGTTCTGTTAAACAAACAGCAATTTTAATATCGCTAAGCTGTACAGGTACATTTACAATTTTCCATATACGGAACATTTATTTATCTTCAAATATCTCGTTCGTTTTTACGATTTTCCAAGTACAGACGTATACGGGATATCTAATCGCTCGGCCATTTAACTCGAACCCCAGAAATGTCCGGCAATTTTTAATTAAGATATAAAATCTACCGTTTCACCGTTTTAATCGCAATCTAGTTTAATTAGAAGCGTCTGTATTTCAAATTTCATATTTCAAAGTCTTCACGTGGTGCAAAGGCAATTTCTATCTCATACACTACCGGCCAAAAGTTTGGAATCACCTCCCGCTTTTCATCAATATTAAATCTGCTGCTAATTTTTTATAGATTTCAAGTTTATCTCAATTCTACATTTATCAATTGATTCGAATGATAAAAAATTCTCAAAGTCGCTGACTCTTTTCTGCAAATTTTTGTGTAAATTGCAATGCTCGGTGATTCCAAACTTTTGGCCGGTATTGCAAATCCCTGTGTTGCGTCGCGCGCTTCGAACAAGCGGTACGCTCGAGAGTGGTGGCGCAGGATTGTCGGTGGTTCTTGGTGTGGTTGTTGGTGTGAAGTCGTGGTGACTTGTAGTTTGCACGTACTTTAATATGTTATAAGACAAAGGCTTTATGTTGAAGAGTGACAATTTTATGCGGTGTGTGTTCGTTACGTGCTACTTGTCTATTTCCCCTTTTTGATCTGTCTTTCTGCCGCGTTGGTGCGCTTATTTATGAATGGGTGTACGGGTACAAGGTGATGGTTTCCGCCAATGAGAACGGGTCTACCCTCTTGAACGGTCCTCCCTGGCCCGCGAGCATGCCGCCCACCCTGGAATTTCCAAGTTGACAGGGTGGCGGTATGTCGCGATGGCGGGGAAGCGAGGCCCAAGGGTAGCCCGCGCGTAACGGGACTTTGGGCGGTCAGGGAGACGCGAGAGGTTTTATGACATGTCTATGTCTATTGAATGTTGACGAGTAATAAGTACAGCAATTTTTTCAGATCACTCACAATTGCATTAAAGCCGTGATATAACTTAGAAAAAATCAAAATTAACACTTTGACGATATACTCTCAACGCCGATATCTCTTTCACTTTCTGCAGATAGTAATTAATTTGCATAATGCTCGTCAATAATCTCTGGCAAAGCGAAGTCACATCTACGTGACAAATGGCTGTCAAAGTCTTTACTTTACATATCTTGACCTTTTCAATTAAACAGACATTTCCAATATACATATGTAAATATTTAACTTCACTTCAAATAAGTGAACTGAAATGTCGAAAAGAAGTTATATATTTTATTTAGAGAAGATTAGATTACTTCGTAATTTAAACGCATTCGAAATTTATAAAAACGTAATAATTATTATTGAATGAAATCGAATTTGAATTTATTATAAGCATTAAGGGCATAGTAGAAAGAAATCATGTACATAGGATGGTCAAAAATTTTTAAGAATTTAAAAGGTGGGTTTCAGAGTATCCAAAATCTTGCAATTTATCATGCATATAGAGTTGACAAGGGAAATTCGGCAATTCGAAAATTCAAAAAAATTTGAAACTTTGCAGCAATGTAGTGACGGTAATTATGAAAGGGATTTCTTTATTTCAGTAATGAAACGGTCTTAGGGGTGAAAACACCCTGTCAAAGAAATTATGCGGATCGTATTATGAAGTAGTGCGAAATAGCGAATTGTGTTGCTTTGATATCCTACATTGTGGTGGTAAAAAATTTTCGAAAAAAGCGTGCTGGGAGTAAATTTTTAAAAAAATATTGTTTTTCGAAAATTCCTTACTATTACTGTTGCGTCGTGCGCTTCGAACAAGCGGTATGCTCGAGAGTGGTGGCGCAGGATTGTCGGTGGTCCTTGGTGTGAAGAACATACTTTAATATGTTGTAAGACAAAGGCTTTATGTTGAAGAGTGACAATTCTATGTGGTGTGCGTTCGTTACGTGCTACTTGTCCATTTTCCCTTTTCGATCTGTGTTTTTGCCGCGTTGGTGCGCTTATTATAAAAAAGGTTTAGGGGTAGAAGGTGGTGGTTTCCGCCAATGGGAACGGGTCTACCCTCTTGAACGGTCCTCCCTGGCCCGCGAGCATGCCGCCCACCCTGGAATTTCCAAGTTGACAGGGTGGCGGTATGTCGCGATGGCGGGGAAGCGAGGCCCAAGGGTAGCCCGCGCGTAACGGGACTTTGGGCGGTCAGGGAGACGCGAAAGGTTTTATGACATGTCAATGTCTATTGAATGTTCACGAGTGGGCACCGGGAAGGTATGTGTCCCGCAGAAAATTTAGGTATGTGGGCGCATTCAAAAATAGCGTAAACAGGCGTCCACGTCATATACCCAATCCCTAACACCCTGCTTGAAAGTTAACAACTGCTGAAAATTAGCGGAGAATTAAAGTACAGGCTATCGATCGCGATAAATTTTCGGGAATTCCCTTCGACGTGAATTTAGGAAGTCCCTCCCCAACCTATTATATTTTCACTGTGTTTGTACCCCTCTCGAGGCAAGGGTAAATGCCTAAGAATAAAGCCGATAAACCCCCCATACCCGATTGCAAGCAGTACGTCTTGGAATGCCATCTGCGACAACAAGATTCTCGATTAAAATTCCAATCGTGCCTTTTCAGATCCTTCTCCTTCAGCCTGTGATGTAACATTAAATAAATTCACCGACTCCTTTCTCGTAAATGCGTGTATCTAAATTTTAGGCGCTCGTCTAAATATGCGTTGTTGTTCGTAAGAATTGGAACACCTGATAAATTCGTATGCAATAAATAAATCGGTAAAAATACGCAGGCTGTTCGCGGTATTAGTTTCTAGCGTTTTTCTCGCAAATAGATTTGTGAAAGAATTTAAAAGAAGAAAGTTTTATTATTTTTATGCGTAATATAATGGCTTGATGGATTTTCTAATTTGCAATTTTTTCGTGTAACGACGATTAGGACACCTGTTAAATTTGTACAGGTAGTACTATATGATTTAAATTAAATTTCTCCGCTAAAATTAGTATCATAAATCGGTAAAAATATGCAGGGTGTTCGCGCTATTAGATTCTAGCGTTTTGCTCGTAAGTGATACATTTGAGAAAAAAATAAAAGAAGACAAAGTTCCATTATTTTTTATACACAAAACGATGGCTTGAATAGATTTTAAAAATTTTAAATTTTTGTGCGGTATTGTCGATTAGGACACTTGTTGTGATTTAAATTACATTTCTTTGCCAGATTTAGTATATCTCAGCAAAAATTTGACGCTATGACATTCGAGACTGAATAATATTTTTTTAGATTTTTATCATTTTATAATGACTCTTTAGGTTTGCTTCACATTCAATAACTGTCATACTTATGAACAGGAATGGACCTAGTTTTGCCATAAGTTTGGTTACAAATATAGTGAGTGACTATAAAAAAAAACTAGGAAGTCTTGTCATCTCTAAGAAATCCGAATCTTACTCGAAATGACTATCCTTTGCTTCGATATAAGCTTGCAAACGACGTGATCTATAAAAATATTCCACTAGCTGCTTTCCCCAAATTTCTACGAAGCGCTTTGCAGACCATATCTTCTAACTTTGACCACCATTTTGTAATCCAGTGGATTTAAATCTGGGCTGCCAGAGAGCCAGTCGTCCATCGAATAAATTTAGAACGAAATTAATTTATTTTACACGTATAAGAAAATTTAAAATGTGCCATATTTTTCAGGATCATAATAATTTCGTAACGACTGTTTAAATTTTCTAAAAATTTATACACTTTTCTCGTATGAAAATTAACCTTGAAATGAAACGTTTGATTCGACTGAATTTGTAATAATTTTGATAACAACGTTACATTTGTGCGAATTTTATCCGTCGCTTTGAAAAGCAATTATAGGGATAGAATTGATACTATTCTCGCTATTGCAAGATATAACTATAAGGTATACCTTAACAACGCTTTAGAACAACAGTAACTTGAGTTCTACAGAGCTCTTGCTCCAACAAATATTATCTCAGACTTTGTAACGAGACACGTTATACGCCACACTCGAAGATCCTATTATGTAGATTTGCCTTTATAATTTGACAAAGTATATTCAGGAACTGCGTTCGTGTGCATGAGACGAATTGTCTTAAAGGACTTTTAGATGTACCGTAGATCTGTTACGTTCTAAAATAATTTGTACACGGTGCAAAGGAAGTATAAAATTAAAATTAAAATAATAACATCTGAAATCTTTAATTACCATTTAAAATTACGAGAAAGAAACTTTATAAATATTTTTAGCAAGTATCTTCTAATTAAGA
>NW_017100518.1:286184-288749 GCF_001263275.1 Habropoda laboriosa | reverse complement strand
AGATAAGAGGAATAAATTTTTGTACAAATTTTTAACAATTATTTTCTAATTAAGACTTTATTTTAAATTCAACAAAGGACTTTTTACCTAAAGAAGTAATTCATACAAAATTAAAGGTAAGAAGAATAAATTTTTGTAAATATTTTTAACAAGTATTTTCTAATTAAGACTTTATTTTAAATTCAATAAATGATTTTTTACCTGAAAGAGTAATTCATACAAAATTTGAGGTAAGAAAAGTACATTTTAGACAAATTAATTTTAAATTTAATAAATAACTTTTTACCCAAAGAAGTAATCACGCAGTGAGTGAAGCGTTTCTGTCAACGTGACGTCTAGTTTTCGTCATACATACTACGTAGATATTCTTTGTTTCCTGCTCGTCTCTCCCTGTATCCGATTTCCTTCCGTGCGCCTTTGGCTTCCATTATTTCCTTCTTTTCGTCCCCGTCACTAACAGAGATTCTGTTATACCAAATGCTCCCATTTCTCAGAATAATTATTCTCCCTCTAGACGTTGCGTACCACGTAAAAGTGTAATTTATTCGTTAGATTGCCATTGTACAGCGTTCAAGAATATTATAACGTCGCAATTACCCGAATATTTCCCTTTCTATTCTAGCACTTCAACACTTCTGCGTGTAAATTTTTCAGTTATTACTCCGAGAATAGGCCAACCATCAGTGAAACAGCTGCATAATTTGAGAAATTATTTCAAGGAAATTAGAATTATATACATAAAGAAATGTTGATTATCGCCAAAAAATGATATTCTTAAATTTATCTTAATTTTGGAACAACAAATTTTTAATAATAGCATAGAGAAACATTTAAGGCAGTAGAGTACTTCGAAACCTCGATAAATAGATAAAGTTTGGGAATTTTTTAAAAATTCGAGAAGAAAGCTACATTTGCGTAAATTAGTTATCTATGAAGAAAATTCCCGAACTTTTACCCATTTTTAGAAGCTTCAGTGTGATTGGCACCATTAAAAAAACACACTGAAGTCAAATTAGATTTGCAGAAGCTAAGTATTCTCAGAATAGGATAAAAATCACTTCTGACGAGTCAAACTGTCAACGAAGCCACATTCTCCTCTACAAGGATTAAGATCGGCGATTATTTCTCAGAAAATACTCCCCTCGTACCCTTCGAGACCTCTACTTAAATATGATGAAAATCACGCCGAGCAAATATTTACGTCACTTCCCTTAATTACACACTGTTCAATAACACCATACCACCAACTCTAACAAATTAAACAAAACCCTCATTCACTTACAATTTCATCAACTCCCCACATCTTCGTTTCCGAATAAACTTCAGCTCTGACACCCAAAATCCCCAAAGAAAATTCGTCGTCAACAAACAACACAATCCTCCCCAAAAAAAATGATAAACCTCCACATCTCTTAATTCCTCTACCGAAAGCTAATACCGAATCTTTCCCCCAACTTGCCCGAGCAAAAGCAATGAAAAAAGATCCACCCTATCCTCCCGAGATTCAACTTCGACAGACACACACACGCCGCTCTCCTTCTTAATTCTCGCCTAGAAGCGGAGATTCCGGGCCAATTACGATTCCGGGACGCGCGTCTCCGTAATAAACGCAACGACGTGTCCGAGGAACGCGAAATACGTCGAAATCACTGGCGGACGTAATCGAATCGACAAGAGAGAGAAAAAACGGCGGGGTTGCTGCCATCGATGACGTTCGAGAAAAGAGGCGGAAAGAGAGAGTTAGGGTAGAGAGCTGGACGGAGGAGTGTAAGTAAACGAGTAAGTCTCAGTCAGTGGAGGAAAGAGAACAGGAAACGGGGATGGTTTAAAGGCAGTCCACGTAGCCGGCGAGGGTGGACAGGAGGACGGTCAGGAGGGTATGAGGTCTGCGCAGCGGTCAGCAGAATCAGAATGCTTAGAACCCCATATAACGGCCACTCAACTGAGTTGAAACCGGTCGTACGCCGGCCACGTTAGCCGGAGTATGTCGGTAGGTAGGCGGTTACACCGTCGCATGCACACATGTGCAGAGAGAGAGAGAGAGAGAGAGAGAGGTACATACACAGACAGAGTGGGTGTGTAACGGAGGAGAGTTGGTGAAACTGTCTGTGCGAGTTTCCACGGGCTTTTCCTGGGACCGGTCTCACGGGAAGATCTAGACGTCGCGTCGCCTCGAGTTGAGATCGGGCCGAGGCGTCTCCCGATGTTCCGTCAGACGCGAGATAGAGTCACGCCGATAATTGGACCGTGTCGCGGGCAAAGAAACCGACTTCGTTATCGTTCGAATTCCTTTCCATTCGTCTGACAGTGTTCCTTTTTCGTTTGGACTTTCCGCGTCATTTGTGTCGTCGTCCTCCTCATCCTCGTTTTCGTTTTCGCCCTCCTCGTCGTAGTTGTCCTGTGTAACGGCGCGAGAAAAGGCGTAGCTGGACGACGAAGATGTAGTCGACTACATTCGAACCTTCTTTCGGTATTGTTCGATTGTTCTGCTACGAGAACGTGTTTTGGAATGTTGTTAGTGCCTTTGTGGATGGATTGAAGGAAGAAGATGGTTGAGAATGTGTG
>NW_017100518.1:253790-286080 GCF_001263275.1 Habropoda laboriosa | reverse complement strand
GTAGATAAATAAATAAGGAGTTTGTAGTAGTAATGTTGGGAGTGATCGTGTATTCATTTTGGGAAAATGATTGGATGATTGGAAGGTTAATATTGTAGTTAAGTATTGTTGTTTAGCATGAGGCGACATGCTGTGAAAAATATTGTCGGTAGCAACAAATATTGACAATATTATTGATCCTGGGCAGTTTACATTCAAGGTAAGATCGACGTTGAGGTTGAAAAATTCGTCAACGAATTTCTAGATATTGTTGAAATTCAAAGCTTAAAATTGATATCAATTTAACCAATATTGATTATGTGCAATTTTCATTTAAGGAATGATTGATGTTGAGGTTGAAAAATTTAACGAATTTCTAGATATTGTTGAAATCCAGAATTCAATATTAATGTCAACAGATCAGTATTATTGATCCTGTACAGTTTTCAGTCAAGGAAAGATTGATGTAGAGGTTGAAAAATTCGTCAAAAAAATTTCCAAATATTGTTGAAATCCAAAATTCAATATTAACGTCAACAGATCAGTATTATTGATCCTGTACAGTTTTCAGTCAAGGAAAGATTGATATAGAGGTTGAAAAATTCGTCAAAAAAATTTCCAAATATTGTTGAAATCCAAAATTCAATATTAACGTCAACAGATCGGTATTATTGATCCTGTACAGTTTTCAGTCAAGGGAAAATTGATGTTGAGGTTGAAAAATTTAACGAATTTCTAGATATTGTTGGAATCTAGAATTCAATATTAATGTCAACATATCAATATTATTGATCCTGTGCAGTTTTCATTCAAGGAAAGATTGATGTAGAGGTTGAAAAATTTAACGAATTTCTAGATATTGTTGAAATCCAAAGCTTAATATTAATATCAACCTGACTAATATTATTGATAGTGGGTGGTTAAAAAATTCGTCAAGAAACTTCCAAATATTATTAAAATCCAAAATTCAATATTAACGTCAATCTGATGAACATCGTCGATCCTACGCTGGCCACTTTATTTTTACACCTCATCCTTCTAAATTACATATTACTTAGAAAATAATAGATAATTCAGATAATATACAGACTATCGTAGCTACAGAATCCCAATGTACCAAAAACCCCGCTTTAATTTACCAATAAATCCTCATTGTTCCGATATGTCACACGCACCACCCATTAAACCTGTACAATTAGTTAAATAACCGTTACCATATGAATGATTAAAACGTGATACATCCTAAATGTCATAAAATTGATTGCCACCAATTTCTCCCTTCGTTTGTACAACCAACAATAGCCCCCCGCGCGTTCAAACGACGAGCGAAACTTGCCCGAACTTTCTATTAAAAGAGCGTGTTTTTCGGCGCAACGTCGACGGCGAAACAACGCAAATGGAATACGCGGGCGCATTGTATGCCAGGCATGCCGTTGTTACAAGAAACACTCTCAAGTATTAAACTGCATAGCTGCCGCTACAGCTTGGTAAGTGGTCACATTACAGAGACAGCGGAGACAAACGTTATAAAGCCGCACTGAATAGTTCTAATGGAGCCGGAGCTCGTGAATCTTCCTAGATTCTTGTCTTGCAACTCGACCCGGAACTAAACTCGAAACTATTATCGATTACTTTAATTCATGCAAATATTATTCATGGCGTGGGGTCGAAAGAAGGGTGGCGAGGGTGGCCGAGATCGCGAGAGTTTCGAACGTACTTTTCGCTATTTATCTCGCGGTCGGCGAATTTTTCTAGCGTGATTAAGAATTATGACGTTCGACGGACTCGATTTATCCGCGCCGTTGTACTACGGGTAAACGCCGACTATTGTTCGCATTCGCTGCAACGATCGTTCTTATCCTTCTATCTTCCCACTTTTTTGCACAATTAATGTTGTTTTATGTGGATTATTCGCCGATATGCGTTCTTTTTTATCGTGGAATTATTAGGTCATCCTGTAAGTTCGTGTCGAATTTTGTAACTTATGCGATTTCTCGTTTCGTAACTTTTCTCCTATTTTTGGTAAAACCATTGTGTCGTCGTTACAGAATTCGGATTTTCTTTGGATTTTCGTTAAAATATTTTTAGAGATTATTTTTCACAAACTTACAGGACGATCTAATACATGATAGATATGAATTTAACCTTGAAACTCACGAACTTAACCCTCGACGACCCAAGGAAAATTTCACTCCCGTATTTTTTATTTTTATTGACAAAATTTTTAACCAGTCTTTAATAAGCACTCCAGAATTTTTTCAAATTTTTTGGAAGTTTGAAACGTTAAAAAAATTAGACTTGGACACAAAGCACCTAATTTTCACAGTTTGGGGTGTGAAAAAATATGTTTGCCTACGAACTCAATTACTCCAATGGGTATAATTTTAAAAAGGCTAAGATAAATAAGAACGATGCTCCTGTGAATATTCTTTACATTCTTCTTATAGTAAATCAACTGATTTTGAACCCTTTCATTACCATTAGCGCCTACAGACATTTGAAAAATTTGCTCGCACTATACTGTTCAAGCCTTTCGATCCACTTCCACCTTAATTTAATACTTAATTTTATCCTTTACACACTTCCACCTTAATTTTAAAACGATACGGCCAAAATAAGAAATTTTGCAGCCGTGGTTAAAAATTTACCGTCTGTTCCGTCCGATACGGAACACCGCAATTAAAGATTCTCGAAGGTTAGTTTATGACATGGACGTGACAGACAGTTTATTTTCGTGTTTAGTTTTCGTTAATAGGTTCAGAGTCTTATTTTTTCTATAACCGGCAATTCGTGCCTTCGTGATAGTAGTAGTTTTTACACAATAGCTTTAGAATTTCGTTTCGTTCGTCTTAATAACCGACCAGGTCATAAACTCGGTATTTCCGAAAGGTCGGCTAAAACATGTGTATAACGGTCCTTGTAGTTAAGAGTCGACCTGGAGGAATTTTCCGCGACCCATCGAACCTTCGAGAAACCCCCTCCCATACTTAGACAGTGCCCTCACCCCCGCTCTGAGAAGGGCAGGAAAGGGGGTTACTCACATTTTAAGTAGGACTTCGTCGTCGATTGAGTGCCGCAACATCAATCGGTGCCGATTCTTGAGAGTTTAATTTACGACCTCGCTATATCGTGGCCCCAACTATACATTTCGTATCACTCAATAATCAAATACAGTCCACTTTCCACACCTTCGACTGGGACTTCAACGAGTGAAGTTCCTCCGCGTCGTTTAATCGTCGCCAACAAACCGTCGACGCTGCGACGCATATACACCGTCAGTTTCATTGTATACATCCACTAAAAAAATTTGGAAACACTTGCTACCTGATTTAAAATTGATATTGTGAAGATCAATAGCAATTCATACAGCAATAGAACACACGATAAAAAATTCTTTCTACAAATCTTTGTACAACTTCCAATGCACAGTGCTCTCAAACTTTTGACCAGCACTGTATACGCACAAGTTTCGCAATACTCTTCAAAAGTTGACCATTCAACGAATGACATTTCTAGTCAATTTAACGAAGAAAATCGCCACTGAAAAGCAGCAAAGCATTCGCTAATGAATAACCCCGAAGAAAGTAATTTCGTTCGAAAAGATAACTCCGTAACTTTAACACACCTTTTGATCTCCTCGCCTGATTTAACGAAATGTTTAGTTACGCGCGATTCAACCAGCTTCACCGTCATATTCACTCTCCCCGTATCAAAAGAAACAAAACAGTCTCTTCACTTCTACCGTCTGACTTGCCGCTTTAATTGAAACGTTTACAAAGAACACCGAATCGACGAGTAATTTTTATGCCTCCTTCCACAAATCCTTCCCCGATATCCTCGTCACCAGAAACTCGAAATAAATCCATTTAATACAACCTTTATCTCCCTTTGTCACCTCGGTTATCCCTCCTAAAACCTGGCAATTTCCTCTCGCGGCTGAAGACACCGAGCCCAGCCTCAAAGAGCGGAACCGAAAAAAGCAGCGCAATATCCTGAAAACCCTGCATCTCCGCAGATCAGCGTCGAAGTACGCATTAATACCGGTAATCCGTCGTCTTAAATAAGACCGCGGAGCAAAGCGACCATCGAGTTAAGCGTCCCCTAATCCTCCCGGTCGAAGCGACGAAAAGGAAAGGCTCGAAGCACAGCACAGCCGGGATCTCCCGGGGGTTGGTAGCCGTCTGAATTACTCGGTTTGGTCCCAGGTTGCTTCCGGACCGGAACACGGGGGAGTGTGCAGTCGAAGGAAGAAAAAGAGATGGAAACGTGAAATCTGGACGAGTGGGGAGGAAGATGGGGTCGCGCGAAAAGAGGGGAAGAAAGGTACGAAATCGAAATGATACAGCGTTTCCTTGGAGGAACGAGTTAAAGGCCCGGAGAAATCCGAGCGCGACGAAATTTCGTCTGCTACGTGCGTTTACGTACGTACGTCTCTCTCCTCTGTACTCGCGCTGGGTCATTTCAGCGGCGGAAACTTCGCGAATCCGGATAATCCTATTAGCAAGGACACCGAATAACTCGCCACCCGTTTCTACCCGCCCGCGCGCTCTCTAGTCGCGAACGAGACCGGCGTCCGTTGCGCGAATTATTCACCGCGGCGGATTTATCTCGGCAAAGAGATACGAAGGGACCCGACGCGACGGTGTATGCGGAGCAACCCGGGAGGAATCTACCGGCTGGATTCTTTGGTCGTTTCCTGATGAAAGTGTTTTAATAGGTTTCGAGGGTAGTGATACTGTTTCGCTGGAGGGGATACGGGAGAGATGGACGGAAATTGTTTCTGAAGAGTGTTCCTTTCTTTGCCCGTTTTAATGGAAGTGTGTGTGTGAGGAGTTGTGTGGGTGTGTGGTTTTGAGGGAAAATTTTGGGGACTGTTGTTAGGGAGAATTAAGATGGTAACGATATTTATTTGCTCATATTGAACAATATGCAACTAGAGCAATATTTTAGTTTCAAATTCATAAGGTTTAGGATTGGAAGTTTTCAAGGTCGTCTTTAGTTTTTAGTACCGGGTGATGTAGGATTGAGTGGAGAATTTTGGGAATTTTAGGGAATGTTAGAGCAATATTTTAGCTTCAAATTCATTAGGTTTAGGATTGGAAGTTTTCAAGGTCGGCTTTAGTTTTTTAGTACCGGGTGATATAGGACTGAGTGGAGAATTTTGGGAATTTTAATGAACTTTTGAGATTACAGTTTCACAGTAGTGATGCGTTAGGTATGCTATGTTCCGCGAAGAGGAGAAACAAGAATTTTATAATAGAAAAGTTAAGTTTTCTTTTAGTGTTTTTTGGAGAAGCATTCAATGAGTTTAATAAGAATTCACCAGGTTCAGGATGATAGCTGCAGCTCTTTCATGCGTTCCTTCCTTTGGAGGTTTTCAAGATCAGCTTTAGTATTCTTTTTTTCACTGTCGAGTAGAGAATTTTGGGAATTTTAATGAACTTTTGAGATTATAATTAAATAGTAATGAAATATTCGTTGCTTTTGCGTATCCTATGAAGAGGATGAACACAAGAAAGTTTCTGAGACAAACTTCTCTTGATTCCGATGTTCTTCATTCTCGTATTTTCTTCTTTCTTATACGAACACCTGACATCGCTGATCGGGCGAATTTTTCGTGAAGTCAAGAATTTTCCTGAAAACGTTTCTGACAGCCGTGTGGTGAATATTTCAACGAAGATACCGATGCAAAATATCGTGTTTTCCTTCACGCGACCTTTTTGTGTCGCAAATCCAAATATCTTCGTGCAGTAAAATGATTATGTCACGTAAACAAATCAATGATGTCTCGATGGAAATAAATTTTATGTTTAATTTGTAAGGGTGGTTTTTCGTAACACTCTTTATTACAAAAACAAAAAGCCGTGGATTCTAGGTACAAATCGCTGGGGATGTACAAGTGTAGCCGCGACTCGGGCGGTCTTGAGAGAGAAGTCGCGGACGCGGCGATTGTCACGGGGTAGTACGCCGTGACACGGCCGGATTTTCCAAAGGATGGGGGGGGGGGAGAGTGTAGAGAAGGAAGAGAAATTGTCGTCTATGAACCCGCGAAGAAGACGTCTATTTTCTCAGGGCAGGGTGTGTGGGAGAGTTAGGAGGTGACCTAGAGGTGTCGCTATAACTCGCGTAGGAGCGTCTGCCTCTAGGACGTGGGTGGGTAAAGATGATGTTGGGGGTAGAGACAGGACGGGAAACCCGGTCCTGGAGTCCTCGTTCGTACCGTACTGACTTTTTGCAAGGCACTGAGTGTCGTCTGTAAATCCGCGTAGGAGACGTCTGCTCGAAGTTTGCTATGATAGTCTATGTTCGGCTTTCCCGGAAAGACTGGTTTCTTACGGCGAAAAACCGTCTTTTATATGTTTTACTGGAGTTAGGCCCGACCAATCAGGGCGGTCAAGCCTTTTCGCAGGTTCGAGGGAGCGCGAGCCGCCATCCCACTACTAGAGGCTACGGGGGGTCGCGTCATGCGTGGCTCGGGGCGCGTCGTATAGAGTTAGGCAAAAAATGCTTATGCTACAAATTTTATTTTCAGAAGTCTAAGGTCACTTCATGGTCATGTCACTATACTGTCATGTCATTCTGAACACATTTTAATGTCAACTAAAGTATGTAAGAGAAGGAAAAAAACATCGGTGACCTTGCAAACTCCGAAAAATAACGATTTTAAAATCAACTACAATGTGCGAAAGAAGAAAAAAAATGCATTTACATGCAAAACAAGAGGACCTTGAAATCTCCGAAAAAATGATCTTTGGTTAAAAATATCCTTTTGTGACGTATATTCAACCTTTGATACCATTCAAATTGCATCTGAAATATTTTTCATATCACCACAGCTGAAGCACAAGATTTAGCTGAATCCCTTTAGGTGCGACACTCAGTATATAATTAGTAAAATAAATGTAAGGCGCTGTGCGACGCGCCTAGACAACGCCCGCGGGGCCCGAGCCGCAGGGGGCCCTAGACAAGGATGAGCGCAGGCTGCACCCCCACCCCACGGCTTGCGGGGCCCTAACGGCCGAGGAACCATATAAAAACGGGAAAAAGGGCAGCGGCACACGCAATATCGCACATAGTCGTTATTTTAAGCCCTGTAATTCCTTAGTCTTACACAAATGATTAACAGACATGAAAGAACCCGTGAATTGAACAAAAATATCCTTTGTAACGTATATTCGCTCCTTGATACCATTCAAATCGCATCCAAAATATTTTTCATATCACGACAACTAAAGCACAAGATTTAGACGAGACACCCAGTATATATCGAACGTCAACCTATGCCTATCCGAAGAGAATAAATAAAATGTCGCGAGCGAGGAACACGCGAGATCCGTATGTTCCGCGGCATACCCACGGGATCTTGGCCTTCCCTTTGTCATGATTTTGACCGTATTGAATAGCACGGGTGGCTAGCAATTTGTACAAGGGGCAACCTCCGAGGTGCAAATTGCAAGCAGGTTTATGACACGCATGCCAGTAAATTCGTTTTTGAGAGTCGATTTATTTTTATCCTGCAATTGTATTTCTTCGAGTTTCTTCGTCCTCAACGACTAATTGCATGTGCCATAAACGTGAATTTCCAAAGGGTCATCGAGACCGGGCCCAGTGACCGTCGACCAGGTCAGGCCGCAGGATCCAAGCCTGGCGGAAATTCCACCACGTCGCCAAATTTCTCACATAACGTCTTCCACCTCCCCTGACACCACCTCTCCTGCCCGGAATAGGTGGGTGTTGGTGGATCTATCACCTGATTGGCAAAAATAGTTACCAATCAGGTGACAAGACCGGCTCACGAGTTTCCCTCGACTTGGAAATTCGTGAGAGAGTCAGTTCACCACCAGACATCAAAGAGAAACGTCATAATCTCTAGTTCAACGCACATCATCCACATCAACTGCCTTATTAAAATAGTCTACTACGAATTATTTCATACACGTTTAAACTTCATTATCACACCCCTAATATCCTTATAACCTTAAACGGTCGTAAGGACATACGCGAGTATAGACAGACGCGTATTCTCGTCAGAAACACCGTAATTGCTCGATCGGTGAATAATACCAGTCTTCCACGCGATACCATAGATCCTCCACCCCCTCCGTTACCGCGTTCGATTGGCTTTGCCTAACGTTAGGCGGATAGCGGCATTCCAAACACGGTGTTTATGCTCATCGATACTCATTTCAATCCCGCGTCACGTTCCGCAGTTTTGTAGGCGGCGGTGTAACGAGCACGGTATATGCGCCTCCCGTAAACATTACATACGCGTTCACACACGCCGCCACCGAAGCGACAAACATACCCCATAAAGCGGCGCGAAGGGACACGCAATTTTCACGGTTTAACGTATTTCACTGCAATTGCGTTTTGGAAATAGCCACGGGCGTCTGTCACGCCGATCAGTTCCGATCGAAAGGAACGCCAGATATTACACACCGTTTCGCGGGCGTTCAAACAGAACGTTTAGTCGCGCCTTTATTTTTCATTCTCATTATTGTCTCGGAGGGCCCTCCACTAATATCGTTCTCGTTGTCCACGATATAGAGTTGCGGGTATTCATTTCCGGCCAGTTTTGGAACGGTATAACTGTTTTTTTTAAATTGGACCAAATGAGATTGTTTTTTAGAAGTTTTTGAAAAATTTGGAAAAAATTGAATTGTAGAGGTCACTGTTTACAACTTTTTTATGAAATACTTTTCGTGTTTGTGAGTGCTGTGATCTAATTTTTACCGAATTTCAAAGTTTATCGTTGATGATATTGTTTAGGTAAGTACGTTCTGGTACGAATTGTGCTATTTGTCGTGTATTAGAGTATGAATATGTAGAAGAAGTTTTTTCAGTAATTTGTGATATTTATCCTAACACTCATCTCCTATCTACGAGAGAATGAAAATGTGTATGGAATTCATTCGTAATTAGACACGATTAATTGCATTGTAAGGCATAAGAAAGTTTCTGGCTTTTTGTTTCTTAAATTCAATCCTGATTTTGGAAAGGTTGAAATGAGCTCAATAATGGATATATTCTCCATTGTTTTTTTTAACGACCTTTTCTCATCTTTTAGGCAACATGCGGATTTCATTGTGGAAAAAATTGCAGATTTTAATGTAACAAAATCGTTTAGAAATTTTTGGATATTGTCAAGTGTGCTGAAATGTGTTTGAAAAGCGATAGAATTAAAGAGCAGAATTCTTTCCAACATATAATATTTTCGTCGTTAGTGGTTAGAATCTTTTTTGTCATGAATGATACGGTTCTGAATGGTAATTAGGGTGACAGCAGTAGTTCTTTTATGCGTCCTTTCTTTTCGAAGTTTTCAAGGTTACTTTCAGTTTTTTTGAAGAAACATTCAATGAGTTTAATAAAAAATACCTTTTCTTTGCAATATTTCAATCTAAAATTTATCAGAATTAGGATAATAGCAGTCATTTTCCCTTTTTTGGAAGTTTCCAAGGTTACGTTCAGTTTCTTCGAAAAAGCATTCAACGAGTTTAATAAAGAAATACTTTTTGTTTGCAATATTTCAGTCTAAAATTTATCAGATTTAGGACAATAGCAGTCATACTTTTACGCGTCCCTTTTCGGAAGTTTTCAAAGTCACATTTTCGTCGTTAGAATCTTTTTTGTCATGAATGATACGGTTCTGAATGGTAATTAGGGTGACAGCAGTAGTTCTTTTATGCGTCCTCTCTTTTCGAAGTTTTCAAGGTTACTTTTAGTTTTTCTTGGAGAAACATTCGATGATTATAACAAAAAAGTACTTTTTCTTTACAATATTTCAGTCTAAAATTTATCAGATTTAGGATAATAGTAATTTTTTTTATACACCCCATTTTTGAAAATTTTCAAGATCTCACGTATAGTTTCTTTTTTTCAGAGAAACATTCGATGAATTTAATGAAAGAAATTCACCATTTCAAAAACTTCTTCCCCAAAAACTTACAATCGGTACTGTTGGATTATTTCTAACAACACCCTATGGAAATAATCAAGTGAGGACAAAAATGTCTCCGCGTTATTTTAAACAAAAGCACTAAGACTTCAATCAGATGTTTCTGGTGTCCGTCTTCGAGTCACGCACTGCACAATGCGATACTATAAAGTAAAAGTATAAAGGAACCCCAACTTTCCTTTTTGGGTGCCTAGACACAGTCCTTTAGAAGATTCAATAGCGTAAAGACGTTTCCTCTGAGTCCATCAATAAATAGCATACTACAAAGTTAAAGGACTGTTTCTTTTTCATAACCCATTTCCAATAGGTACAAAAATTAGAAAATCGCGATTAAAATGTGATATTAAAATAGCGGTCGAGTAAATAGTAGAATATTTCAAGAAAAATGTAAAACGAAATTTAATACATTACGCCCGTAATGTTTACCGGCAATGATCATTCCGCCGCGGACAATCCCGCGCGCCATTTCATTAGAACAGGAAGAACTCGATATAAAATCGATATCGCGCGTAACACCGGGGGCGAAAGTTTTACAGAAAAGCCGAAGGTATCCCATTTCGTTGAATCGGCCGGGACACGGCCTGTGTGTGGTTTCCGACAGCAAAACAAATATATGAATTTTCATTCGTCGAATGCTGGCTGCGCGGCAATCGATGGCATCGCCGGCTCCGCCAACGTATATAATATAATATAATATTAAAACTCAATTAACGCGACGTTATTTGCGCATGTCGGCTGAAGGAGAAATACCGAAGAGAGAGAAAAAAAGAGAGAAGAACAAACAAGAAAATACCGCGCGGCAATTTTATCGCGTCGACCGGCGAAAAAAGAGAGAGGAGAGAGAGAGAGAGAGAGATAAAGAGACAAAAAACAGGCAGACCTCGTAGCCTCGTTTCGCGTTTTAAAAAATTTTCCTCGACTCGGCAGGAATTCGATTTCCCTGATGCATCGCGCTCTACAAAACACGGCATTCATTTCATCCTTTCGATAACGAAATGAAACGGTCGCGGACTGGTGCTCGAAGCGACGCGACGCGATATTCCGCGCAGGAATATCCGCTAAATGCCGCCCCGCGAACACCGACATAAAAGGTTCTCAGGGCCGTGAGTTAAACGACTCTACTCGAATCATCGTCGTCGCCGTCGTCGTTCTTCCTGTCGTCGAAGAAACACGCATATTCATAATTAGACACACGTGCGCCTATGCTAATGCACATGTAAACAAGCGTACGTATATGTACGTGTTCGTCATCTTTCGTTCGAACGAATATGTTAAAAGACGCACAATAGTGATCCTTCGCGAGCATTTCTGCGCGTACACATATAGACATACGGAGAGTACGTATGCATGTATATCCGGGTCAAACATTCCGGCAGGCGTTCCATTACAGCATCGAAGCGGCAAATGCGCGCAATAAAACGAGCCTGAAGCGACAGACAATTTTCGCGTTTTACCATTCGCCCTGACAATGTCTCTTTCGAAATGACCGGCAATGAATAGCGGCCGCGCTCGTCAAGAATGCACGCGCACGCACGTTCGGCATTTAGCCAGCCATCCGGCGTGGTTTATTGTTGTAAGCCCCGGAGCGTGCGAGCACCAGATCGACTTAGGGATCGGATCGAAACACGGAGGGTAGGTGTATGTATGAAACACGTCGTTGGTGGATATAGTAGAACGATTGACGGGCATAGGTGGTGAATTTTTATGGATGAATCGGTGATCAGGGGGTAGATTGGAGTTTTGTTTTTAGAGATTTTCTTTTCTTTCTTCTTTATCCGTTTTAGTTGCTTAGGCGTTGAATTAAATTAGGTATGAATTCGCGTAGGGACGTTTGGTGCGGAATTTGACATGGGTACGGGGTGATTTTGTCGGAATGTACTCCGACTCGGAGTAGGGTGGGCGTGAAATTAATTGAACGTGTCTACGTTCTTACAATAGTATATGTTATTCAAAGTCTATATCCGCGTTATCTGAGCGTCGTTCGCAAAGGTATGCTTCGAGGGTCTCGGGAAGAGTAAGGATGCGTCGTCCTGCCGATACCCGCCCACCCCTACGCGAACAGGCCCAGGGAAAGGCCCAAAGGGGCGGAGTCACCCCCACCGAGCGCGCTGGGCGTGGCTTCAAGGTGCTCACTTCACCGTCTTCGGGACGGATTGTGTATTTTTTTGAATCGCGTTACGTTGGGAAGAAACTGCTGTGATTAAGGAATATTTTGGGAAGAAAGTTTATTTCGCTCGTGAAACTTCCGTTGTGGCGTTTGTGAAGAGAAATTGAACCATTTACAACGTTTTATGAATTTTTTTTCAGGCAGATGAAAGTGAGTGAAAATCTCAATGACGCATATCTGTGTAATTCGTAGCCAAGTAGAACACCCGAAAGACGCACCAGTGCGTCATCCGACGCCAATGTGTTAATTGAGGGAGTTAAAGTGATAGTGGTGTTATTGAGGATCTTTAATTTGCGAATAAAGATTGACTCAATCGACTGCAGAGAAAAAAACGTTTATTGATATAAATGTAATACAAAACAACGGAGGCGAAAACCCGAGTGAAAAACAGGTACTCGGTTCTGGGTTGTCGCACGACTACATAAAATGCGGAAAAACATATGTTATATACTTGGATCGGAACCACGGTCAGCGGACCCATGGCTTTTATGACCCGGCCTGGGCCTACGTTAAGCAGAGAAACTAGGAGAGAAAAATTCCAAATATAATCTATTCTCAATAGGTGTATATCAGAATTCTCCTTATTCTAAGAAACAGAGAATGTTGTTAGAATGACCAAATAAATTCTTCGGTATCAAATTATTCTGAGAAACAGTTATTAGAAATGATCAAATAAGTTCCACAGTATCAAATTTGATAGTGTCTATCGTATTCAATGTTACCAGAAATCCTGTCCCAATTACAACTTACTTCAATCGTCTTTTTAACAATTTCGCGTGTGTAGGTTGCAGTTCAGCACTTAGGTACAAATTTTGCGAAATTTCACTTACACCACTGTGACTCCCAGAGTCGAATAATAACTTAAGAGGGCGCGTTGGCTATGGGCATAGAGTCCCAGCTTGACAGTTATGGGGTCGTGGATTCGATTCTCGCTTGTTGACCCTCAAATTTTTCTTCGATTTCTACGTACAGATTATGTATCATGTATTATCACAAACTTCATCATGGGAATTATTAAACGTGAACATCACATTAACTATATTTTGTACTGCCGAGCCTACGTGCGGAGAATTTTCGGGGGGAGGTCGTCCAAGCACCTCCACCCCGGGTCAGAGCGCAAGCTAAGGCGCGGGAGGCTCCGGTAGCGTTCGCAAGAGATCCCGGAATCCCCCCGACGCGCTCGACGAGGGTCACCGTGGAGGTTTTAGTGGGTACAAATCCCACACTACCTCGCCCCCTCCTCCAGGGGGCTGGATGTCTTTGTGAAGATATCCTCCACGAAAAAAAAAAAAATGGAATAGACTTAAGATTATATTATAGTTACAAGGTGGCCTATGGTTAGGTATCGAAATGAATTCTTTTCGAGTGGATTCACATAATTGATTCAAAGCCACCGAGTTTGAAAAGCTCGCCAGAAAAATGGCGAAAGGTCATCGACAATAATGGAAATTATTTCCACGATAGATCTGTTTTCATTCTTTTTAAATAAAATCTTGATTGCACCCAAAAGTTGGAAAGAATTCATCGCTATGGCCAGGGGTTTATCCTGAAGAAGTATTCAATACAGTACCAGGAAAGTGATGTGAAAATTTTAACGTCCTATTTGTTCGAGGTTGTACCCAATAATTTTCAGTTTGAAAAAATAGCTGAGTAAAATTCGTCGATGGGTCTAATGAAAGGATTGACAGGCATGGTGGTGAATTTTTATGAATGAATCAGTGATTAGGGTGTAGGTTGCAGTTTTGTCGTACTATTTGTTTCCGGTTGTATCAAATAATTTCCAGTTTTAAAAAATACCCGAGTGGAATTCGTTGACAGATCTGGCGGAATGATTGATAGGTATGGTTGTGAATTTTTATGGACGAATCGGTGATTAGAGTGTAGCTTGGAGTTCCGTTGTAACTGTTTGTTTGAGGTTTACAAAATCGTTAAATAGAATTTTGACACATATGTGCACGTTTAGCTTTCACGAAAATTCCAATATCTGTGAGAGAGGAAATTTGGAAAGCATAATCTCCCAACAAGGAAAGCAAGTTAATTTTAGATTTTTAACGTGAATAGATATGTAACTGCACAAAAAATTGGATCATTTTTTTCAAGAAATCGTTCCTGAAGAGTATAATTCACTGTCTTTTGGTTTTACAGTCTATACAATTACTTCAAACTGAGATATCTTCTCGTGCCTGCATTCATTTGTTTAAAAAATTGGGTCGTTTGTTATTTTGTTGATGGATTCAAACGACAAGTTGGGAAAATGGCATAATTTACTGGTCAAGAAAGCTACAAAATCATTTCAATGAGTTGGATACTGTATACAATTTATCGTTTAGCTATCACTTAGCGTTGAGACTATTGTTTATAGCTTCCAATTATGAGGCTACAATTGCACGACAGATAACTGAAGAACTCATCTTCAGCTAGGATTAGAAACTTTTTTCATATGCAATATTTCCGCCAGATTTGGCTCCGTTTGATTACCATTTACAGTAGTGCTCACATAAGTGGGGAGGTGACTTCTGGGAATTTAACTAAACAAAAGAGAGGAGATGTGTCTGATTGGGATACCGATATATCAAGTGTCAGTCCCGATTAGAAATTTCAGTTAGGCAGATATTAGGTCCATATTAGGCTAGCCTAATTTGCCTGTTAGGCCCGCATGCGGTATGTAACGCGGAATATTCGCGACTACCTAATTCGGAAAACCGCGTTAGGGCCGCATTAGGTTTTCCCAATGAGGCTAACCGCATTAGGCCCATATTATAATAGCTTTATTAGGCTGTCATTGGGAGACATTAATGAAATCTCGTGAGGAATACCTCATCAAGACACTGTATGGATTAAATTGTAAAAACATTTATCTTGTTGAAAGCTCTCTTATGGCGACCTAACCTCTACACGCAAACGTACGTCTGACACTGAGAGCTCCACTCCACCTAATTTAGGTATGCGCTCGGCCATACCCATTTCAGCCACGTATGGCAACTGTTAGGAATGCCCAACCTAAGCGTGCGCTCGGCCACCCCCATTGGGGCCACGTATGGCAACTGTTAGGAGTGCCTAACTTAGGCGAGCGCTCGGCCTCCCCCATTTGGGCCACGTATGGCAACTGTTAGGAATGCCCAGCTTAGGCATGCATCATTCCTTCCAAATTAGGACCTAATGCGGTAACGATTAGGCTTGCAGCATTTAGGTGTGCCTAATCATTTCCGCATTAGGCCCACATTCGTCTTTAGGCATGCCTAACTGAAATTCTAGTCGGGGTTGTTCACTCGGCACGCTCGAACTCCACTCCGAAGTCCCATTTCCAAAAATTGGTGAGATTAGCGACGGACGCTATACACTGTATTAAGATCACTCCAATATCATCTTTCTAATACACAGATAATCCATCGGTGACTTTATCACACCAAAACTATAATACAAATTTATGCTGCCTGAAATAAGAAGAAAACAATTGAAACAATTGAAAACAATTTTATATTTTTTAAGTAAAGATCAAATTTTGCACCAAAAAAAAACAACGAATTCTTTATTCTAACGCTAAATCAGTATCTAATAAAAATGATTAACAAATACCTAAGTATACTTTGCGAACACGAAATTTCTATACAATTTACTAACTAAAAGTTACAATAGTGACGCAGTTATCTGTTGAATAATTAAATCGGTATCTCGATACGGTGTGCAGTAGTCGAGAAAAGTGAGCTGACAATTTCAAATGACTATCGCTGCAGCAACTCGGTATTACAAAGCGCTCGGTTTCCAACCGTTTCGTCCGTAAAGGATTAACAATGTTAATAGAATTTAGAGCACGTCCTTCGTACCAATTAAATTGAAACGGAATCGGTTGAATTGAATTTTATTAATTTTCTCAAAATTTTTCTTTTATTACGGCGAAAATAAATTATCAATGTAATTAAATGCATAATTTTAAATCGCTAATTTCTTTTTTTCTATACATTCTATTTCTAGCGTAATTGTGATCGTCGTTAACCCTTTGAAAATTGAGAACTAAATACCGTGTCGAGATTACATGTACAAAATATATTTAAATTTTTTTCTCAACCTGAACCATATAGAGATTATATCCTCCTAAAATATTCAGGGTGGACCAAAAGTCAGGCACTATTTTAACCCTTTCACTGCTATTAACGCCTTGAAAATTTTCTCGCACTGTGCTGTTGGTGACTTTTGGTACACTTTCGCCTCAATTCAATCCTTAAATTTTGCTTAAAATTCAATCCTTGGAGTACTCTCACTTTAATAGTCCGAAATTTAATTGTCCATTCACGACGGCCGACTTGAAATTGAATCCTACACATATCGAATTGTTTATAAAGCATTCGAGTCTTTGACAATATTCTGATTTTAATATACCATACTGAATAATTAAGAAATTAAGAATAATTAAGAAAGGAAAGCGGTGACACATTCTCAGAGTCGGTACACGGTACCGAAGTCGGCCGCATACAACGCGACACGACAGTTGGTGAGTCGGTACGCGGTACCGATGTCGGGTCGGAAGGGTTAATAAAAGAAATTTAAAAATGATAAATTAAAAATTTTTTAAAATTTTTAAACATCAAAACGAAAGATTTTGCCGATAATCTGCGAAAGGGTTAACGAAAATGGTTTAATTTATATATTTTTTTTTGCAGATCCTTACAAGAAATACAGAAGAGCATGTAGAAATAGATATACCTGGAGAATCCAAGAAAATAATGCATGCATGCCTATTCGTGCAACAGAAGACGTCGGTACGCAGAATTCTGAAAGTTAATTCGACAGATAACTATCGCTACATGCTCCTCTGTATTCACCCTAAGGGTCTGCAAAAGAAGAAATATGAATTACATCTGACTTTTGGTCCACCCTGTACATACACAAGTTTATAACCACTCCAACTATTTTCTACAAAAAAAAAAAGAAACATAAATCATACCATTTTCGTTAAAATAGTGCCTGAATTTTGGCCCACTCTATTTTATAGTCACACTAATTATGTATTTTCGTCGCTCAAAAATATACGAATTTACCGGTTGCATTAATATTTTTGTACGAAAGCATATACGAGTCGATCGTTCGTAAAGGATTAACAAGTAAATGAAAATAAAATCAATTAATAAACACATTAAGAGGGAACATTACATTTCGCGCTCGCGAACCGACGAAATAGCAATTTTTATGGAACACGTAAGTAATTCGTCCGTATTAAATACGGAACATCCGTGGCTATCGCTACGTGTCAATGTGTTGCGCCTGCTTTATTTGTATTCTGAGCAAACGTTACATGGATATTCCCCTGCGGCACCGGCCCGGTAAACATTCCCAATAAAGCGAGCCAAAACGACGCGCAATTTTCACGCTTTAACGTTCCCCGCGGCAATTGCTTTTTGGAAACGGCTAGCAAGAGCTGTCATCCTGATGAGTTCAATCAGCAAAAGCGCGAGCCACGTTTCTACCGGCTTCAATCCAATCTGTTATTCGAGAACTCGGGAAGCCTAAGTTCGACTTAGAATTAATATCACTTAAACAGAATCACGATCAGATATTTCTTTTCCTTTCTTTCATTTATTCATTTTAAGTCGATATTGACCAACGTTGAGTTATTAGCGAATTCAGATTAAGGAATGGAATTTACAATTTTTTGAGAAGATTTGTATTTTTTTAGAAATTTTAACGAATTTTTTTGAATCTTCTTCTTGTTATTTAGATTTTCCCGATTACATTCGTCCATGTGGCAATTTTTTCTTTCAGAGTTTTTTTTGGCAGAAAATTGATCAGATATTCTTTTGTAAAATTATGCAAAATTGGAAACACTTGTTTGGAGTGACAAAGTATATTTAATTCAATCTTCAAAAATTTCCAGCCTACTGTTAGTAAAATTATTGCAAACTGTTTACATTACAATACAAACCTTTAGTTTGTATAATATTGAGATGGGTGAGGAACGTCGTTACACTGTTTTCACCTCAATTTATTAAAGTATAAGTGTACGGTCGGCGTACAATTGGTCCAGAAAATACAATCGTTTACTTTGTTAATTGTCCCGGGGGCAGCGGTTCGGCGGGGACGTCGCGATGGTCGATAAGGGAACAAACTGTCTGGAGGTGTAGGCGTACTGGGTTTTTATATTGTTAGGACAGGGAGACAGGAGTAGCGATAGATAAAGATAGAAGTGGAGAAAGTGGTGAAAACGGAAAATTCGTAGAAAGCGGGTCGTTCGTCCCCGTGCAAACCTGGATGCCACATGTGCCCTTCTTAGGCTACTCGAGGACGAAGGCAACTCTTAACCCGGGGAGAGACGAAAAAACGGAAACTGAAATCTGAAGGAGTTGGAAAAGAGACAGTTCGCGTGGAAGAATAGAACGACGTACCCGCCACAATATTATTGTGCAAAGTTTGTGCAATATTCACTGAAACTATCAAATTGTAAGGAGCATAAGTACAGTTATATTTTATATATTTCATTTATCGCTCAGAACTTTCTACAGATTCTCTAAAAATTTATATACGACGCACTCTTTTCCGCCTGTATTATTTTTCATCCTATTGTTACGAAAAACATTACAGCGAAAGAATAAAAGTAGTAAACATAATAAAGGATATACGCCTTTTTAAGGAGCACGGTAGAGAGAAGTAAAATATCATAAAAAAAATTTTCACGAAACTCCAACATTAACGAATATAACGTTCCTAACTAAAATTTCAAGCTCCAATGTTCTTCCTTCTTTCTTCTTTTTTTTTTTTTTTTGCTTTATCTTTTTCACCGCGGTAAAGCCAAAGTGTTTCCTATTTACTTCACTTCATGTACACTTTAAAACCTTACAAATATTTGATGAACGTGCTGCCCTTGTTTTCACTTTGCATAATTCGAAATAATATAACATTGTTTATTCTGTCGCGATATACGTTCGCCGGTTTGAAAAATCCTTCCGGAGATAGATTGCGGAAGGTAAAGCGTAGTCTCGTATTGGATAACGCGACCGCGAAAGGATTTGCCGGGCTGCAAATAAAATTTTTACGTTTCGACATAACGCGCAGTTATCAACTTTTCGCATTATTGGCAAAGCAAAAGTGTATGCGCATATAAATCTACATATTTTCAACGTACGCGTGCACATCGCCCAGGTTTCGATCTAAATTCTGTGCATCCACGATTCCTGAAAGTATTTACCCTCGTAAAAAGCAATCCCCCGGATATGTATGTTTCGAAATTCGGATAATTTCGCGCGGGGGGAACCGAGAACGAAGCGGCGCACTTTGAACGTTTTGCGACACGAGGGAAAATCCACGTTAGAAATTATACGAGAGATCATAATGGAAGCGTTTGGAAATTCTACGAAACGTTGATTAAACTTCTCTCGCGCGCGTGCAGTATTGCAACATTCATCTTCTAGACGCGTTTCCGGTAGCCGGAGCTGTCAGCCGTGTTGCGAACTTTCGTTTTTTTTATTTTCAACTAATATCTCTGGTACATACAAAACCTTTGTTGCGTGGAAATTAAGCACCTGATTTGGAAAATGACGGTTACTTTTTTATCGTTCACTGCTGCTACTTTAACCCTTTGCGATCCTATGTCGAGTCAGACTTGAATTTTCGCCTTCAGATATCGTACAATAATAAATTATAAATTATAAGCGATGATAAACCCCATTTTTTATGCATTAATATCGTAGAAAACCGACGAAAAAATGTTAACGGACCCAACCGGGAATCGAACCCGGGACCTGCGGCTCAGCAGGCCGAGGCTTTGCGCACTACGCCAACACAGCCCTCTTTGTTCTGCATTGTTGGTTTCCTATTTAGGTATGCAAGCCCCGATACTACAATGTTATACCGAAACGATATTTTAAAATTAATATTACGCTGAAATATTGAAATATAGACAAACTACGCGATATTGCCCGACAGTGGCGAAGTGAGTGCGTAATAACTGGACTATTCGGACCGCAAAGGGTTAAGAAAGGTGCAACTTAACTCTTTGCACTCTGCTGGCGCCAGTATGGAGACATTCTTAATATACATCACAATTTTTTTTCAAGTCTCGATTATATTAAGATAAAGTGAATTAACGAAAGAAATTGAAGTAAACAATTTTATAAAAATTATGAATCTTTTCTTTTCGAGAGAAAATTTTTCATTTTCGAAAATTTCACTGCGAAAGTGAGAAGTGAAAAAAATGCTCGAAGGGTTGAAATATAATTGAGGCGTTTGATGGGAAAAGGGTGAAAAATGCAATTTGAAGAAAATCAATTTCAAAATTTTCATTGTCGTATTACTTAGTAAAAATTAACGCAATTAAATTTAAAAGAGAGACTTATCACATAAGTCCATGTGCCTTTTTTCGATCAATGGCCTCAATTATGAGTGAATTTCGATATTTACAGAAACATGAACAGTTAGTCTGTTTTTTTGTAAATATAATTTAAATTAGCATTACGAAATAAACTTGCCGTTTTAATATATGCGTATTGTAGGTAGAATTTTCATGAAAACTAAACGAATAAATTCAAGTAGAATGTACCAAAGATAACGTGCAACGTGAAACACACATGCAGCAACATTAATGCCTTAGAATATAAAACTTAAGACTGTAATTCCGTAATTTAATAGCCACCTATAAATATTTGCTTCAGTGTTGGGTAATACTGGGATGAATGGAAAAACTAAGGAAACAACCGCAGAATAAAATGTGATTTGTAGTTGGAAGAAGCTTGACACACACTGGGTGGCCCAGTTTTCTCCAATCAAACTTTATCAGTATGTTCTATGAGTATAAGTGGGAAAAAGATGTTATTTAAACATACGATCTGAGTGTTTAAGATTTAACTTCGTTCAATGTAACTTTTGCAAGTGGTTTTCTTATCTTGTGTCCGTAGTAAATGGAAAGTTCGTCACTATTCCCGTTATAATTTTTCAACAAAGCTTCAAACAATCTGTGTTTAAATAAAATTTTTTCTTACTGAAAAAATTGGGACACCTTGTACATTATCATCTGATTATTTGGAAAAATCTGCCCTCAAACACTCCAAGAATTTTCAACGAAAGTTCCAATCAAAACCTAATATGCAATAACTTTATCGTAAAATAATCGAACAAATTGATAATTTCTAAAGTTTCATTTTTTTCACCCTACAATTTACACATTCCATCAAAGAAGCATAATGAATCCTTAAAAAAAAAAAGAAATACAAGTGCTTTCAAATTTTTCTTCGGTAGTGCACTTCTTCGTGCAGTTCAATTTTCTTGTCTAAAATAGCAAAACTCGATATCAAGAAAATAACAAAATTCCAATGAAAATTTAATACCATCTTATCGTAAAGTAATCGATCAAATTGATAATTTCTAAAGTTACATTCGTTCACCCTATTATTTACATTTCGTCAAAGAAACGTAATAAATATTTCAAAAAAGTACCAGCGCTTTCAAATTTTTTCTCAAGCAAATGACAAAATCCAACGCCACCTTATCGTAAAATAATCGATCAAATTGATAATTTCTAGAGTTAGATTTTTCCACCATATTCTTCACATTTCATCAAAAAAACGCAACAGATCCGAAAAGAAAAGGAAGAAAAAAATACCAGTTCTTTAAAATGTTTTCTCAGTAACACACTTCTTCTTGCAGTTCAATATCCTTGTCTAAAATAGCACAGCTCGATATCAGGGAAATGACAAAAACCGACAAAGAAACAAGGCAAACAGATACGTATCCGCTGAAAGTGTATAATACACACATAGGCGTACGAGAGAGGGCCACGTAAGTTCTGCTTTAACATTCGCACAAAGTCTACGCCTCCGGCCAGGATATGAGATTCTAGACCGCAGGGGTCAGTGGCTGGGCAGCTACCTACTTTTTCAAATTAATGTCCGACCGGTTAAACGCGGAAGAATGTAATATATGGCGTTTCTGCCGGTGCACACACCTTCGTTGCCCTCTCTAGCCGCGGCCTGTGCGTGGCTGCAGCGTCGAGTGCAATAATTGTACCGGCAAGCCACTTTGATGTTAATGCATTAACCCTCTACGTGCCTCCGCCATTCGCCGCAGCCTCGCGCACCCGCGCCGTCCCATATCACTTCCTCGGTTTACACGCTCCCACCCCTCCGAACCCTTCCACCGCCGTCCTTTCGTTTCCCGTTTTGCTTCGAAATCTCTCAAGAACGCTCCTTGCACCGGTAAAACGTGGCTTGGCCTTACTCCCGTGGGGGAACGGGATAAGATAGAATTTTTAGGGATTCGATGCGGTATCGATAGGCTACGTCAGTTTGCGAATACAAGGGACGAGAAAATGATTTTAGTAGATGTATTTACAGTCGAGGACGGAAATATGTGAGCACCTTCGAAAGGAGAGTAGCTTTTTTTTTACAATTAGATCAAACAGCTCGAGCTTTTTGAATATGGTAGAAGGATTAGTTTTCTGGATGAGATGTGAAAGAAATTTTGAAAAAATTTCAATTTGTGGGAATCGCGAAGAAAATAGCGAAGGTCGCTTTTTATAACTTTTTCATCTGAGCTCGTAATGAAAATTTTAAAAATACACTTTGTAGATCTATGACAATTACACACAAGCTGGAAATTTCATCGAAATCCTTCTAACTTCTCGAAAAAATTCGAGACGTTTGGCACAATTTTAAAAAAGTTACCCTATTTTGATAGGTGCCCACATATTTCTGTCCTTGACTGCATGTTACTGTTATTTTTACTACAGCTGTGTTATTCTGAATTTCTCTTAATTTTACCCTGTTTTATAGATTTAGGATTATATTTTAGCTGAGGAGTACCTTTTTCGTAAGGACACCGCTTACACTCGAAAGCTCCGATGATAACTGTGCTCCGGACCGTGAAAGCCTTAACACTAGAATTACCGACCGAGTCAAAATGACCCATTAGCAATTTTCGAAAAAATGCGAATGTTCGAATTTATTTTCTGCGCGCATGCGAATCTAACTTTTCAATCATGTTTTACTTACATAAGAATCCACTTTTGGAAGGTCGCTAATGGGACAGTTTGACCCGGCTGGTAGTTCTAGTGTTAAATCTTTGATACTTACAGTTATTTTTACTGTGCCCGTATTACCCTGACTTTTTAGATAAGACTGCACATGTTGAATGATTGCAAAAATTCGTGCCCGATTTTCAGAAGTTGCGAGAACCTTATCACACTTTGGCACAGATGTTTATTTTAACGTCACGTTACATTCCTATCGAAAGATACACCGCTTGTGTTTTATTTTCAGATAATTGTTCATTTCATTTCATTTTATTTTCAAATGAAATGTGCCTTTGCACACACCGCTTACGTTTTATTTTCAAATCGGGCACGAACTTTTGCAATCATCCAATAAGTACATAGACGATATCGAACGTGTAACATTTAAGAATAATTTACGTGTTAGGTACAAAAAGGCATTTTCTTTTTAAACACACAAATTATTCTTAAATGTTACACATTCGATATCACCAATTTACAGTGTTATCTAAAAACGAAAGTGTACAAAAAGGCATAGGCTAAGGAATTTGTACTATAGAGAATGCAGCTTATATACTGTGATTGGCCAGTGTTTCTCGTTAATATCTCGAAAACGAAGCTTCAAACTACATTTTGGACAAGGAAAAAGTTGTTCAGAGTCACCCCAGCAACCCCCCATTTCCGGATATTCGAAGAGTTACGGGACACCCTGTATTGGTTTGTAGTTTTCCAAAGAAAAGGTAGGAGATGATTGTCTGAGAGTGCCGGTAAAATAGTTACTGTAAACCAAATCCTATTCTTTGGCCAATGAGGCTAGAATTATAGTAAAATAATAAAATATTACTCCGATTTTTTTTTCAGATTAGTGTGTTTTATAGTAAATTTAAAAATAGGGATTTAGTTTTCTGTACTCGAGATTATTATATTAAAGTAAAGACAATTGAATTCGTGTGACATAAAGTGTATATTATTCAGAGCGACAGGTATAAAATTAACTCTAACTATAGAAAGACACGAACGTCGATAAATCATTTTGAACTATTTTAGCATTTATATTTCTACAACTTTTTACCACGGAATTTCTGAAAGTTAACCATTGCGATGAAATTTTAATTAAGACATGTCGCGATGCAGACGATAGATTCCAATTAGAACTGAGTTTAAAATGCGAGTAATTAATCAATTTCGTGGAAAATTTGTTTGAAAACCGGAAGCCGTCACATATCAAAAGTGTTCTTTGACATTTACGAACACATGCAAATATAACAACTTAGGATATAATTAACTTTACTCCAAGAGAATATAGAAAGTAATGATTTAACCAAGAGCATGAGTATGACAGAACGACGATTTTAATATTGAGAATAAATCAAATTTTGTAGATAAGTATAACGTAAAAGTAATACAGAAAAGAAATATACACTTCGTAATCCAATTTCCATGAAATGTAAAGAGAAACCTAACCTAACTTAACGAGAAAATTGATTTTTCTTCAAGAAAAAGGAGGAGATTCTAATTTAACTAAAAACATGAGAATAAAAGAACGAGAATTTTAATATTGAAAATAAATCAAATCTGGTAGATAAATACAATGTAAAAATGTACACTTCATAATACAATTTCCATTAAAAATAAAACGAAAAGCCTAACTTTACGAGAAGATTCATTTTTCTCCAAGAAAATATAAGAGGTGCTAGGTTAACTAAAAACGTGAATATAAAAGAACGAAAATTATAATATTAAAAATAAATCAAATCTTGTGAATAAATATAACGTGAAAGTAATACAGAAAAGAAATGTACACTTCACAATCCAATTTCCATTTAATGTAAAAAAATTTTTAAAAATAAAAATGTGTAACAAAATGTAAAACCCCTTTTCTCCAAAAATGTCACGCTTACGAAATTGAAAATGTCCTCTCACAAATACACATGAAACACGAATCAATTTTGCCCACAAGCAACAAATATCGCGAAATCACGAATTCGTCGTTGGTGCAACAAATCACCGCCGCATCGTGAAAACCGTATTCAGAACCTCTACATTTCAAATCGGAGCTCCGAGAGTAGGATCTAGTTGGTCTACCTTTTCATTAGGCTGCTTACGAGTTTTACCCAACGGCATAAGCCCACGCGCAACCCCTTATCTTTTTATTTAAAATCACATCACGTTTCGCTTCCGCGAGTCCTTCAATTTCAACCAGAGAGTGGCAAGCATTTAGCGTAATTAAAAAGCTTATCTGCAAGCGTTTCGAGCGTTATCACACAGAAGTAACGAATAGGTTAAACTTGTGCACCGGTTACGATGCAATACGCTCTTTCTCGAAACCTTTACGACCGAGCTGTTACTTACGCACGCGCCTCTGCCAGCGTTCAGATCCAACAGAGAGGAAGATGCGTCCCGACGTGCACGATAAAACCACTCTTTTTAATTGTAGAACGGCGGATTGTCTCGTAACAATCTCGGCCAGCCCCTTTGACGACAGGCAAACGTGGGATGTCGCACCGGGGAGAAAAAATTGTATAGAGTTCATCGAAGAGTGTGTTTCACGTTAGAACAGCGACCAGCCTCGGGAATCTCAACCAACCTGCTTGCTCTTGTAAAATAGAAAAGGCGAACGAGGCTACGAGGATTAGAGCCTGAGCTGTTCGCGCGATGAAACTTCTTGGCGCGATTATTGAATCGCGGAGGAGCTTGATGAGAGAAAACTCGTATTCTAAACACTCCTCTGTCGTTGGAATTCTGCAAATTTGATAAGCAAAGGGATGAAACTTGTCTGTGAAGTGGATGAAAGATCGCAACGTGTATCTGGAAGAAAAAGAGAATCATTCTGCTTGCTCAACCCTTTCGTGACCAATGACAAAAGTTGATCTCAACTTGGTATCCATTACAAACGCGATGATCGATGCATACACATAAAATTCTTAAAAAAAAAAAATACTTCGTCCCTAAAGACCATTTTCAACATTTTCTCCAAACAAGTTTCACGTAGGGATATTAACAAATCGGAGAAACGCACGCAGTTGAAAAGAACGTGGAATAAACACTGGCAAGTAATAGTAACGAAACAGCAACTAACATCAAAGACATCCTTAGAAGTGGAGAAAAAACGAGTTTCGTGATAGCAATCCGGTTTGAATGGGGAATACCACACAAGAGTCTTCGCTTGCATCGGTTACTACAGTAACCAGAGGAGAAGCACTCGTAATGCCACCCTAACGATGAAAATCATAATAATGGCGGAACGTTAAGGTACGTCGCGTATCTACTTCAGTTCTACCTCGCTAATGTTAATAATGCAAAGCACCATTCACCGGCGCACTTCGTTTCGAAGTACAACTGCTCTAATACAGCGGATGTACAAGTCTTAAGGGCTTCGCGATTTTCTGATAGGAAACTCAATTAAAGCGTAATCATCTTTCGTTTCATAGAAATTTCATCACTCGATGGGATATATTATGCAATATCGACGACCGTGTTAAATCACTTATTGTCGATGCGTAACGCAGTATAAGCGGATGAGAAAATTGTTTCACGTTCCTTCACCTGTGCATTATTTCCTCGGTTCTCGAGCAAGAACGACAAGAGATACGAAGAGAGAGAACGAAATGCACTTTTCTTTCGTTTAATGGCTCGGATGGATTTTATTCAGTCTCCTTGATGCTTTACAATGTCCAAGTGGTATATTCGTTCGAGCAGAAAAGAAATTAGGTAACGAATTGGTAACTAATGTAAATTTATGAGAAAAAATATATATGGATAATCTATTAAGCGTTGGTTAACTTAATTAACCCTTTCGTGACGGAATTACTTTCTTTTTTAATTTCTGATTTATTTGACGACTATGGCGGCGAGTAGTCAATTGTGAAAAAATCGTCCCTCTGGTCACGAAAGGGTTACTTTTCACAGTATCCAGTTCTTTTTTAATACCTTATTTCGTTAGAAATTAAAAAGTGTCATACACCAGAAAAATTGAGAAAATTGAAAAGTGTGTCGTAATTAAGAACACTTCAGACAGAGTTTCATCGTCTTAAAACTACCGACCGCGCGTCGAGTGTGAAAAATGCGTCCCTCTGGTCACGAAAGGGTTAATTTTCATAGTATCCAATTCTGTTTTAGTGCCTTATTTCGTTAGAAATTAAAAAGAGATAAAAATATCTCATGTTTCATTCACCAAAATATTGAGAAAATTGAAAAGAATTTTTCGCAATTAAGAATACTTCAAACATCATTTGAAAACTGCACAATTCACGATACTGTGAATTTTATCAGCAGCGCGAGATCACTTTTCGTTAAGCAGCACAGTTATCGCGCCTGAATTGATATCAATTTTTATATAAAGCACTCAAGTGTGAAAAATACGCCCCTCTGGTCACGAAAGGGTTAACTTTCACAGTATTCAATGTTTTTCTTCAATACCTTATTTCGTTAGAAATTAGAAAGGGATAGAAATATGTCCTGTGTCATTCGCCAAAAAAAAAAAAAAAAGAATCGAGAAAATTGAAAAGTGTGTCATAATTAAGAACACTTCGAACAGAGTTTCATCGCCTTAAAACTACCCACTGCACAGATCTATTCACGATACCGCGAATTTTATCAGCAGCGAGAGATCACCTTTTCGCTAAGCAGCACAGATCGTGGGCGGATTTGGGGTATGTTTCGTGCAACCTCTTACAATGCACAGGGAATATCACCATGGGTCTAACCCTGCAGCGCATCCCCCTGTACACAAGCTGCGTTTAATCGCCCCTCGAGATTTCGCGACGTTATGAACTGCCTAGCTGTTTGCACAGAAGATTGTACGAGCGGCCAATTTCGAAACTGTGCTATTAATTTATTATTCGTAAGAAGCTTTCCGTATGACCTCGCAAGATACTACTTTGTGACAGTCTTTCCGTCTCCGTAACGTGTTTCGTACTTTGTGCAAAATGTCAATTTCGCCGACTGAAATCAGCATTCGCCTACATTTTCGAGCTGAACTGAAAAGTATAATGGAACGATAATTTCAGATTTTAATTTTGTGTCGGTAAGTAAAATGTTCAGGGTTGCTTCAAGCTTTGATATTTTAAACTTTTAGTTTGGAAACGTAGCTATGTCAATGTAAAAATGTCCAAAGAATTTATTCCCATTTGGAAGGGTTAAAAATAGATTTTCTTTAATTACATTTTTTCAAAGTGTAACATTTTGAAAATTTGTTGCTAAAATTCTACGCCTGAAATCGGAAAAATGACGAAGTTATGATTTGAACGCCGAGTGTAGCAAAATTTTAAATGCGTTTTTCTCGAAACCGTGTTTTACACACTGACTCAAAAAATAATTAAGAAAATTACATAAAAATTACGCTGTTTTCCCCGAAATGTGACCAAACGTATGTAAAAAATTTCAAGTCCCTTGGTTTACAATTATTTCATAATTCTTTATCCCAAAAATCGCCTAAAAATGACGTCTCCAAATAGGAACAACCCCTTAAATTAACTTCAAAGTATCTCTATCCTTACGAACTAAAATACGACCAAACATGAATGAAAAATTTCAAGTGCCATGGTTTACAATTATCTACTAGTTCTTTATCCTAAAAATCCTCCAAAAATGACGTCTCCAAATAGGAACAACCCCTTAAATTAACCTCAAAGTATCTCTATCCTTACGAACTAAAATACGACCAAACGTGTATGAAAAATTTCAAATCCCATGGTTTTCCTACTCCAAATGGAACAACTCCTTAAATAACCTTCAAAGTATCTCTATAATCACGAACTCAACAAATGTTCAACAATAGATTGATTACACGAAAAAAATCACGAAAATTTTCCGCCGCTGTGCAATAAGTCGCTTCAACTTTGCACCAATTTCCAAGCAAGACACGAACCCCTCGTAGATACAAGAACGAAGGATCCGCCGAGAGAGCATCACGGTCCGTCCCGTTTTCTCTTTGACTTTTGTTGTTCACGCATCAACAGCGTCCATCTAATACCGCCACTACACCACGAATTACTTTGTATCGTCGATCAATTACACTAGCCTTTGGCATTCGGGGGATACGCGAAGGCTTAGTACTCTTGTGCCTGGGCCCGCAACACGATCGGTAACACGTCGAAACTATTCAGAGAATGTCGAAGGGTCAGTCGAGCCGGGTCGTTAGAGTTTGCTTTTCCCCGTGTTCCACCCTCGTGTGTATGAGTCTGCTCAGCTTTGCCTTTAATAACAGGCCAAAGCCCGCCTCGGCTTGCCGTCGGAGCTGGTAAGCTGATTCGTGCTATACGCTTGCCCGGCGCACGGCTGATTGATTGATTGATCGATCGTTTGTTCGCCCGTTCAAGTTTGCGCCCGGCCTAACCAATGCCACTCTACTCGCGCTCTCGCGGATTATCCGTCGAGACGTCCTTCGTTCCGCGTGTGACCCGTTCAATACGGTCGTTTCATGGTTTCGAAAAAAAAAAAAATAATATGTTTCTTTGTATTTGTTTACTTTGAAAAATTCAGCTTCGTGGATGAAAAAGAACTATGTTTCTCTTTATATATGCATTTGTAACTTTTGGAAATTCAGCTTTGCACGATTTTGGGAAGTAAGAAATGCTCGTGCGTCATTTTTGCACATTCTTACGGTGTCTTGAAAAATTATTAACTCCACTTTTTGATGTTCTTGCAATTTTAGTATCAAAGCAAACAATTGGTGCTTAATTGTTCATAAAGAAAACGAATTCGGTCGATTTTATTTTACGGAGTTAGTCACTTTGGCTTCTGAGTGGCTCGCATAGTAATTAATAATAGTTTCTGGATCGGAGGTGAAACGTCAGCAACAAGTACAGAACGTAACATAATTACTCAATCTCTGAGTTTAATCATTTATTGTGGCGAAGCGAAAGACAGTAAAAAAGAAAGCGTGATTGATATACTTCTTTAAAATAAGTCAAATTTTTTAAAAATATGTTAGTACGTAAATCAGACGTTTTTGCAATAGTTGGAAAAATTAAATATTGTTAATTAGTTTTATACATACAGTACCGGCCAAAAGTTTCGAATCACCTCCCACTTTTCATCAATATTAAATCTGCTGCTAATTTTTTATAGATTTGAAGTTTATCTCAATTCTACATTTATCAATTGATTCGAACGATAAAAAATTCTCAAAGTCGCTGACCTTTTTCTGGAAATTTTTGTGTAAATTGCAATGTTCAGTGATTCCAAACTTTTGGTCGGTAGTGTATGTTTGTTTCAACTTTTAAGTTTAAATGAAAGTCGCTGACCTTTTTCTGGAAATTTTTGTGTAAATTGCAATGCTCAGTGATTCCAAACTTTTGGTCGGTAGTGTATGTTTGTTTCAACTTTTAAGTTTAAATAGCTCGCTGCGTTTAGGATTACGTATAAAGAGGAGCACACGATTCTCCAAGCATTATTCAGTGTTAGCTGCAAATCTAGTGCATTGATCTATTAACTGTATGTATATTGTAGTTAGCCATTAGCCAGATACGATGCCCTAGTATTACTGAATCACCATTTCATATGATTACCCACATGTTCGTAAGAGAGTAGTATCAAATTTTGTAGCTGTATCTGATTGCTGTCATTAGTTGACAGCTTGAACGATTGGAAATCCTCTTCTTAACAAATTTCACTCGTACATATCGAACAAATTTTATTTCAATCTTGCTAATGAATATCGAGTTTTGCACAGTAACATAACAAACAGTTTTATCACATTCCCACAAAAACAATTTCAAAAATATTTTCCACCCTTCTTAACGTAGTATAAAAATGAAAGAAAATGGCGAACCTATTTTAGTTCAATTCTACTAATAATTGTCAAGTTTTGCACAGTAACATAGCAAACTGTTTTGTTAAATTTCCACTTAAATGGGAATTATCAGATTCCAATAATAATTTCAAAAATATTTTTCTCACTTCTTCTCAACACAGTATAAAAATTTTTAAAAATTGCACAAACCTATTCCATCGATTCCATGCATCCAAAATTTGCGACAGCACAGTGTATAACAAATTTTTCTATAATTTTCCCAGTTAGACACTCTAATAACGCCATTATACAATTTCATTGCTTGCATCGAAACGAACACAACTTACTACTCCACACAACTCACTTTTCAATTTCCTTCAATTTCATCGCCACAATAAACCATTCCGTTGCACCGTTGCACAAAAAAGAACTATCCCACCACTCCAGCCGCCAATCTAACCCCCCCAAAAAAAGGTAAGCGAAATAGAAAACAGAACAAACGAAAAACAAAAAAATGTTCATCACGGCTGGGAAAAAAAAATGACAGGGAGAGGTCCATCTATCGAAAACGTTTGACGCTTGGAACCGCGAAATCGCGCAGATACTGTCGGCCTAGCGCAACGGGAGGATCTACGCTATTCCTGTTTCAACGAACAAAAGGGGAAAGTGCAACGAGGGAAAAATAACCGGCGTACGTCAAAGTGCGGCCTGTATCGGTCAAATAGAAGTCAGACAGCGAGCGTGAGGACGTTTAAAAATGATTTAATGCGGCATGGCTTGGCTTCCAGCGGGTGGGAGAGGGTGACAGAAGGGTGGGCCAGAGGGGAAGTCCCGAGGAAGGCAACTTGTTGCATGTCGGTGACACACGACGCCCTTGTACGAAGCTCCGAGCACGGAGCATCTCTCCCTCTCTCTCTCCCGCTTCCCCTTCCTCTGTTTATCGCACCTAATCCGTTTTCGGTGACTTTCCATGTAACGATTTGTCACGGTATTGCTTTATGCCGGTTTTCTCGATACACTCCGTGAAAATGAATACTCGATATCGCTCAGCTGTGAATAAAACACGTTGGAAGGAAAGTGCTCACGGTCCTGAATAAACAGAGTGGATTAATTCGTTCTGTTGAGGGAAATTGAAACTGTTTTTACTCGGGATGTAGAGGTGCTAATGAGGTGATTTCGAGAATGCTGTGGGAAATTTTTTTTATTGGAGAAGAATATTGTGGTGTGTTTATGGATGTAACGGTGACAAATAAATATTGTGTGTTGAATTGGCGATTGTTAATGTTGAGATTCGTTGTAATACAGAAAAGTCATTGAGAATTTGGTGGAAAAATTATTCGCTGAAATATTAAGTTTTTGATATTAAGCTTTTGAAGTATTAAAACTGGAATAGGGTTTTAAGTACTGAAAAATTTGGAAATTTGAAAGTTTCAAAGTGGAAAAAATTGGAGCAGAGGAAATGCTTCGTTAAAAAATTAGGAT
>NW_017100518.1:235622-253617 GCF_001263275.1 Habropoda laboriosa | reverse complement strand
AATAATAATAAATATTTCTATTTTTTATTAAGTTAACTTTTACTAAGAAGAACGCTACATTTTTAAAATTATAAAATTGTCGCCGATCAAAAGTTACACATTTTCATAATTGAGTTTTATGAACTTTGAACTGCGATGTGATGTTTTTCAAAGTTATCTTATATTTGAAAGTTACTTTAAAATTTGAAAGACGCACGTGTGAAGTATACCAAGGCGCATAGCAGAAATTGCTCTCGCTTGTTGATTAGCGTTAAACAAAATACATTAAAAAACTTTCAATGTCCAAGTAAATTATACATTAAATATAACTTTCACGGCAGAACAACTTTTAAAAAATACTGAAGAGATATTTTACTGATGCATCATTCCTAAAATTTTTGGGTGCAATTTTTAAATTTTCACAACTTTTGTTCTAACCTCTATTTTATAATACCGAAGAGATATTTTTCTGATCCATCATTCCTAAAATTTTTGGATCTAATTCTTAAATTTTCAGAATTTTTATTCTAATCCCTATTGGATAATATTGAGAAGATATTTCTGTGTTTCGTAGTTCCTAAAATTTTTGGATCTAATTCTTAAATTTTCAGAATTTTTATTCTAATCTCTATTGGATAATATTGAGAAGATATTTTTGTGTTTCGTAGTTCCTAAAATTTTTGGATCTAATTCTTAAATTTTCAGAATTTTTATTCTAATCTCTATTGGATAATATTGAGAAGATATTTTTGTGTTTCGTAGTTCCTATTTTTGGATCTAACTTTTAAATTTTCACAACTTTTGTTTTAACCTCTATTTTATAATACCGAAGAGATATCTTAGCGATGCATCATTCCTAAAATTTTTGGATCCAATTTCCAAATTTTCACAATTTTTATTCTAATCTCTATTTTATTGTAATTTCCTTATTTTACAATCTCTATTTTATAATTTCTATATTATTGCAATTTCTATTTTATTCTAATTTCTTCACTTTACTTAACAAAAAGCAATAAAAATATACAACATTTAAAATTTCTTTGACAATAATAAGACAGAATACGTTCAACCGAGAATAATAATCTAAAATAAAAATTTGCAAAATGCGATATTCTTATTAAACGTGTAAAAATGAGCTTGAAGTAAGAGTAATAGACGATTGGTCAGCCACGTTATCAGCAATTCTACGAACGGAATTCTGTCGTCGCTTAATTATATCCTAGGTACGGCTGCCGGATAGAAATTAGGATTAACATCGTCCAGCTATTCCGATCTAACTGCTTGCAGTTGAGACTTCTCCTGACGTATGCAAACAGAGAAGTTGTACGCGGAGAACTCGTCTTCCGTTGATTACGACGCATTCATGTGACTTGCAGTTCGATATCATGCTTCGTGTTTGTCTTGGTCGTGTGCGCGCAGTCAATAAAGTGAAATTGTTTAACACAAGAATTCAAATACTTTCACGGTACAAATGGAGATGAAGCTCTCTGTTTCTAATTGCATTTCTGGTAAATATATTATTAGGTAGGTCATTTACCTCTACAGAAGTTGAAATTTTCAGGAGACATATTTTGGACGGAAACATTTTGAAAAATGGACAAGCTTGCAAATATTTAGTGAATAATCAGTTTTTCAAGAATAAGATACTCTAAATAATTTCTCCTTTTATACTTTTTCTGTTAAGTTCTCGGGATACTAAGATTAATATTAGTGTCTTTATTGAAACGTAATTTCTTATTATAACAGAATTTAGATTCCATTTCAAAAAAAGAAAATAATTACGAGATTCCATAAAAGTATTGTATATAAACATAAAATTTTGAAAAATAGACAAACCTGTAAATATTTAATAAACAATCAATTTTTCCAGAATAAAATAATTTAACTAATTTCTCCTTTTCTACGTTTCATGTTAAGTTTGCAAAAAACATAATTGATTAATCTCTTACTTCAACAGAATTTAGATTCCATTTTGAAAGTAAAAAGAAAGTACGAGATTCTATAAAATTTGTTGAATACTCTTGACGAATTGCACTCTTCTCAAAATTAATACTATTTTTTTGCAAAAAAACATTTGAAAATTGTAGAGTAAACTATACTACTAGTTCGAAAATCATCTGTTTCAAAGGTGGATCAATACGAAGCAAGAGGGACTAATGACTTCTGTCTACTCCGCGGTTTCGTTTGTTGGAAAAGAGGTTAACCATTTCAAATAATTCAGTTCACCACAGGTTTGTTCCACCGTTCAGTCCACTTTCGGCATTATTAATCACCTTCGTATAATTTTACAAACGAGAAGAATGTACACAGTTTCGCATAATTAAACTATTTACTGTATAACGCTAATAAATCATTTAGAAGTATCAGTATCAAATTTCTCAAGTTCTCCAAAATAATTTCCATTTCAACTTTTAATCATACACAACTTTCAATTTTATAACTAAAAAAATGAATATCAGGTTCATTCTGAAATTACGTTTCTTACACTTATCGTTAATTTCATTAGTTTCTGTTAATTCAACTTATATTCGCTCCATTTTACGATAAAAATTTTCCATTTTCCAAGAAACCTTCAAATACGAAAAAGTACAGTTGTCATTTATTTTCTCGAAAACTAAGACTTCCTCGTCTGCTACAAGATGCAATAAAAGAAGATACACGTTTCCTACGTAAAAAACAATATTTAAAAAATGAGCAGACAAGAAACTTCCTCCTTCACGATATTCCCCTTTGGAAATCATTTAAATCGGGCTACAAACATTTTTCACCACATTAGAAACAAAGCAGATATTTAAGCGAACTCCTTCAGCTGAGGAACCCTGTGTGGCGACCGCCACGGGGGGCCCATGTACTTAGGCCTGGCGACTCTTGGCCCTCGAGGCGAAGAATCTTTCTTCGTCCTCGAAGACAAAAGTATTGCTTCGGCACTTCCTGGGACTTTCCCAGGGAAAAGGGGCTACTTAAGGGAGCCCCGAAAAAGGCACGAGGCTTTTTGTCGTGGACACACTTACCACATACCTCGTGTCGCCTATACACTTTAAAATTAGTTTAAGCGTTATTGTTCCGTCGTGCAGGTACGGAACGCATGGGGTCTTCGTTGACCGGGTTTATGGCACGCTCGCACGAGAAGGTTATTTTTCAGAACAAAGACGCTTCGTAGCTCCGCGAAAAAGTAAGTCGTTATTTTTCAGAACAAAGACGCTTCGTAGCTCCGCGAAAAAATAAGTGATTTCTTACAGAACAGTGCCTTTAGGATTTCGACTTTTCCGCTTCTTACAGAACAATGCCTTTAGAATTTCGACTTTTCCGCGTCCTCGATAACCGAAGACGTGTCATAAACCAGGTATTCCTGAAGGGTCAATCCACACGCGCGTATAACGGCACTCTCGGCCGAGGGTTGACCTGGCGGGAATTTCCGACGCGTCACCGAAGGACAGCGAAGATTCCACGCACCCGCAGGTAGGGCCCCACTCCTTCCAAGGAGAAGCGCGCTAAGGGCGCAATGGAAGGGCACGTTGATTGGTAATTTGTGCGTACGTGAAAAACCAATCAGCGTGCCTTCTTGCACTTGGCGGGGGAGTTACTGCGGACTCCAGAAAAATTCGGGAATCGAGCGAGAGATTCAGAAAAGGTTCTATCGAGCGAACACAACTAGATCTCCAGCCGTTCGAGGAGACACAACACATTCGAAAGATTCTCTCGTGTGAACAAGATACTCTCTCCAGCCGTTCAAGTACAATTCGAGTCTTTGAAACAAAGTCGTCAATCGTTCGTGACGCACTCTACGTTTTGCTAACGTTCGAGCAAAGTAGATTTTAAACTAGTTACCCAAGATTAATTTGGCGGGTAACAGTCGCGACCGCGAGCTTCCTGTTGAACATCGCAAAAGAACGCGACGCGACAGTTATCGGTTAAATAAATATATTTTTGTCGAGCAACTTTCGCGAGTAATTATTTTACACCAAGTCACTTCCAAACCTGTATAAGAAATGTCCATAAACCTAGCATTGGTACACTAACAAATTCAAATTACAAAAAGGAACTATTGCGAGAGTTCGACCTTCTTTTTTTTTTTATATAGGGCTTTACGTCGCATCAACATCGAGGTCATTAGCGACGAGCTCTCACAATGACTTTAGATTTTGTCGAAGAGGCTGGTTTCGTTAAAGAATTCAATAGTATTTCTTGCATACTTTTCAGACGTAAGGACAGTAGTCGAGTTGATTTTAAATTTGAGGCGTTGGGTAGAAAATTTTTGGCAGTCATACAAAAGGTGGTGTACTGTGAGTGGAGCTTCGCAACATAAGGGAGGGTCTGTCAGTTCGACTTTATTCGGTTCAGAACTCTCTGTGGTTCAGTCTTGACTTAACGATTCTGAACCTCGTTGAGAAGGTATATGGAGATTGTTCTTTTTTGTTGACGTTTAGTTGAACTTTATTCGTAATCTGACCTGTCGGGCGAGGGTGAGTCCGTTCTTTATACAATTTTGCGTAGTGGACGTCCACCAATCAGGGTGTCTAAATGGTGGCGACAACCCTCTCTTTGTGCCCGCAGCGCGTTTCTTCAGAGAAGGGGATGCCTGCGAGCCGCTTTCGGGGGACCGAATTTGTTAATGCAAAATTGTCAGCCCCGAAAGCGGTACCGTTTTATGTCCAGAAAAACCTACCGCGGGCGCGAACAATGACGTTCGCGCGGCGCATGGTAGACCAAGGGGGGTCTGATCGGCCGAAGTGAGATTAAGCCAAAGGTAACTAATGATTTTTATGGCTATAATCCGCCAGACCAAGGCGAGCTCACGTGAATTTGCGTGCGGCGCAACAGGAACTCAGTAAAATACAAATTTCACATAGCAAATTCAATAAATATCAGCAGACTCATAAATGAACCAATCTCAAACCTCACATCATCAGTTAACCTTCGGAAGGCGAATGGTTTTACAGACATTGTAACCCATATAGCAAAGTTTCTATTGTACACGGGTTCGAAGAAGGAATTGTGTACAAATATGCATACTTTCAACTGCATATATTTGATATTTTTCTAGTTTACTTACATTTGATACATGAAATAGGTGTGTTTCCTAATCTAAGCCGCCTGACTTTATCGCTGTTGAGTCAAAATGACCCTGCATTCGTCGCACGAGGGTTAAGGGTTAAAAACTGTTCAAAATTGACCACCCAGTACATTCACACATCTCGAACGACCGCTATTTATCGTTCACAAGTAATTCAACATCCCTTTCACGATGGCGACGCTGAACGCTGAGAGTCAACGTGGATCGGAGTCACGATCCGAGGGTCCAAGGCAGGAAATTTTCTAAGTAATCGGCCAGCTTGCACACCATCCTTTCCACCCTTGACTTTTCACCAGGTTCGAACAAAAGTGCGAGAGATTGGCGCCATAGGACGAGGGGAAACGGCTCGTTTACGTCTAACTAACGTGAAATTTCCAGAGCAACGCCGAGCCGAGCGCGGTGGCAGCCGGCTCTTTTCGCCCAGCCGGAATCGATGTTCGATGTTCTTTGATCGTGCAGCAGCAGCCGTGCCATTACCAGTGCCCCGGTCGTTCAATACTTCATGAACGGAATTGCGGTGGTAACTAATTCGCCGCACAAAGGTCGCGAATATTTTACAGCGGGCCGAATGTAAATGAACGCGAGCTACCGAACCGCGAAAAAGTGCAATCAGTATCTAGTTCACCGTGTTATATCCTTTCCCTCTTTACCGACCGGTAGAAGTGCCCCTTTTCGCTGAATAGATCATTACAAGCTATGGCTCTTTTTTTTTTTTTTTGCTTTTTCTTTTCTTCGTAACACCGGATGAAACACGTTTCGAGTTGTTTTAACGAAGAGGTTGTTTAACGGCAGATATGAAATACGGGAAGTGTTGCGTGTCAGTTCTGTCGAGAACAAGCGGAGATAACGGTGAAGTTTTTTCGCGCTGTTTTGAAGTTTAGCGAGGCTTTCTGTGACACTGTTGCTGCTTTCTTCGCTTGCGAAGAATAATGCTTACTTAAAGTTTCTTGGTTTTAATAAGTTTTAATTTTTTGACAGTTGTTGGTGCTCGTTTATTGAAGAAATTGTTTTTTTCGACATTGTAATTGTTGAATATATTGTTTATATATCGTTTATTGAAGAAATTATTTGACTACTTAATATTCACATTTTTCTCAACTTTGTGTGCCAAAAATGATCAATTTTAGTTTTTTTTAAATTGTTTCTTAGATGTAGAGAAATGAGTTTCTCGTTATTTATGATTTTGTAGTTCGCGGTTTTTGTCGCAATAGGAGGGATAGCGCAGTGTAGAAAAGAATTAAATAAAATTGCACTTATTGAAGGGTTAGGTGCGCACGTGTGAGACGGGCATGAGCGTTAAGTGGTTAATTGGATATTATAATATCGTATTTCAGGTGTTTTAGAAATTTTATAGATTTTATAGATTTTAGAAATTTTAGAAATTTTATAGATTTTATAGATTTTAGAAATTTTAGAAATTTTATAGATTTTATAGATTTTAGAAATTTTAGAAATTTTATAGATTTTATAGATTTTAGAAATTTTAGAAATTTTATAGATTTTATAGATTTTAGAAATTTTAGAAATTTTATAGATTTTATAGATTTTAGAAATTTTAGAAATTTTATAGATTTTATAGATTTTAGAAATTTTAGAAATTTTATAGATTTTATAGATTTTAGAAATTTTAGAAATTTTATAGATTTTATAGATTTTAGAAATTTTAGAAATTTTATAGATTTTATAGATTTTAGAAATTTTAGAAATTTTATAGATTTTATAGATTTTAGAAATTTCAGTGATTTTAGAGATTTTAAAGGTTTTATATGTACACCTTTCGATTCTTGCGAACTAAAATTGTAAGTCTAAAGAGCACGTTGTACGTAGTTCGAAATATAATTGACAACTAAACATGTAGGGTAATTAATACGACATTCACTGTCAATAAGAAGTGACACACAAGATTCTAAAAAGGAAAAGAGAAAAGTAATCTACCTTAATTATGCATATTTCATGGCTCTCTCGCTGTAATAAATCAGTTAGAGAAAGAGGTCACGAAGTCTCAACGTAATCGCATTTCTGAAAGTCAAATATGAATGATACGACACTGACAGTTACATGTAAACTGAATCGTCGACGTTGATAGAAACATACAACTAATGTTAATATTTACAATTCATCCAAATAAAATTATTAATTTTTCTTCTTATTCTGTACGAAGTGTTTACCGCAATTGTCTTAATTATGCAAAGAATGCAAACGAACAAGAAACTGTTTTCTAGCATTGAACTAATATTACACTTAAACCCGTGAAATTTACGTCTCAGACACCGCAAACAACTCGATTTATTCGAAAGTATAAAAAAGAATTACGCCTGTCTTTTTTATACCACACGTGCACTTTCGATGTATATAAAACTGATAAAAAAAAAGACAGATATAAAAGAAGAAAAATTATGACATAAAGTGTGTTTTATATTCTGTTGTTTGGTAACGCTTGTGTGACCTACTTGCTACAACCATAAACGAAGTTGAGCTTTTCTGTCATATAAACGAAAAAGATATCGTAAAGTGTCATAAACGACAACCAATTTTGGACGAACAGAGGGAATATGTACGGGAATACTGTCCAAGATATGTGCGGAGAATAAAGCAGCTTTCCTTTTCATATACCCTTGTGCACAAAACATTTTTCGAATATAATACATTTCATATTTTAGTACATATTGCAAGTGTTATATGACATTTCATATTGTTGTGCAGTGCGACTAGAAAATTACGAAACTCTTGAATCAGCTTATCAGCACACTCCTTGAAACCTGTTAAACATTATAATACTCAAAATTTCGATTTTGAAAAGCTGACTTCTTAATGTTGTGACATAATATTCAGACATATTTTCCTTTGCTCGACACATTCTCCTACTGCTACTGAACAAAGTCACTAAGTTTCACATAAATCAGACATTTCCTCAAAAACTTATTCAACACCAAATTTCCATTCCGTGTCAAATTGACCCAAATAGTACCAAACTACTAAAAAATAATTATCTCCTAGAAAATAGCACCGAACATATTTTCCTTTGCTCGACACATTCTCCTACTGCTACTGAACAAAGTCACTAAGTTTCACATAAATCAGACATTTCCTCAAAAACTTATTCAACACCAAATTTCCATTCCGTGTCAAATTGACCCAAATAGTACCAAACTACTAAAAAATAATTATCTCCTAGAAAATAGCACCGAACATATTTTCCTTTGCTCGACACATTCTCCTACTGCTACTGAACAAAGTCACTAAGTTTCACATAAATCAGACATTTCCTCAAAAACTTATTCAACACCAAATTTCCATTCCGTGTCAAATTGACCCAAATAGTACCAAACTACTAAAAAATAATTATCTCCTAGAAAATAGCACCGAACATATTTTCCTTTGCTCGACACATTCTCCTACTGCTACTGAACAAAGTCACTAAGTTTCACATAAATCAGACATTTCCTCAAAAACTTATTCAACACCAAATTTCCATTCCGTGTCAAATTGACCCAAATAGTACCAAACTACTAAAAAATAATTATCTCCTAGAAAATAGCACCGAACATATTTTCCTTTGCTCGACACATTCTCCTACTGCTACTGAACAAAGTCACTAAGTTTCACATAAATCAGACATTTCCTCAAAAACTTATTCAACACCAAATTTCCATTCCGTGTCAAATTGACCCAAATAGTACCAAACTACTAAAAAATAATTATCTCCTAGAAAATAGCACCGAACATATTTTCCTTTGCTCGACACATTCTCCTACTGCTACTGAACAAAGTCACTAAGTTTCACATAAATCAGACATTTCCTCAAAAACTTATTCAACACCAAATTTCCATTCCGTGTCAAATTGACCCAAATAGTACCAAACTACTAAAAAATAATTATCTCCTAGAAAATAGCACCGAACATATTTTCCTTTGCTCGACACATTCTCCTACTGCTACTGAACAAAGTCACTAAGTTTCACATAAATCAGACATTTCCTCAAAAACTTATTCAACACCAAATTTCCATTCCGTGTCAAATTGACCCAAATAGTACCAAACTACTAAAAAATAATTATCTCCTAGAAAATAGCACCGAACATATTTTCCTTTGCTCGACACATTCTCCTACTGCTACTGAACAAAGTCACTAAGTTTCACATAAATCAGACATTTCCTCAAAAACTTATTCAACACCAAATTTCCATTCCGTGTCAAATTGACCTAAATAGTACCAAACTACTAAAAAATAATTATCTCCTAGAAAATAGCATCGAACATATTTTCCTTTGCTCGACACATTCTCCTACTGCTACTGAACAAAGTCACTAAGTTTCACATAAATCAGACATTTCCTCAAAAACTTATTCAACACCAAATTTCCATTCCGTGTCAAATTGACCCAAACAGTACCAAACTACTAAAAAATAATTATCTCCTAGAAAATAGCACCGAACATATTTTCCTTTGCTCGACACATTCTCCTACTGCTACTGAACAAAGTCACTAAATTTCACATAAATCAGACATTTCCTCAAAAACTTATTCAACACCAAATTTCCATTCCGTGTCAAATTGACCCAAATAGTACCAAACTACTAAAAAATAATTATCTCCTATAGAATAGCACCAAACACATTTTCCTTTGCTCGACACATTCTCCTACTGCTACTGAACAAAGTCACTAAATTTCACATGAATCAGACATTTCCTCAAAAACTTATTCAACACCAAATTTCCATTCCGTGTCAAATTGATCCAAACGGTGCACAAGTGTTAAACTACAACGGTTAAACAAGCCCCAAGCTAGCGTACGAATTAAAGACTAAAATCCACTTCCACGACGTTTCGAACACTCGGCAAAATAGTCCTCGCAGCGACAGTTCATCTGCTCCTCTCCGCCTGGATCCGAAATTCTTCAAAGCAAACAAAAATGTAATAACGTGGGACAGAGACGGTGGCGGAGAGAAAGTTACAGACTCGCATATACATCTCAATCCCGGTTAATAGTTTCTCATAGTCCCAGCTCCCGGCTCAGGTTCAGTATTTTAACTTCATACCGTCGTCTAAGAGCGGGGCTCGGGCTCCGCTTTCCACGGTTCATCCGTGGTCCTTTCCTGATCTTCGTTTCTCGTGTCCCCCGTCCACATCCACCCTCTCCACTCCACCTCGACACCCTCGTCCCTTTTCCGCCCAGCTCACGAGCCTCGGCTTCTCGTATCCCTGTCTTAGGAAGGAGCAAAGTGGTACACGGCAGTCCCGCCGGCAATGTTCACTATATTAACACCTCCATCCGACCTTAATGAATCCCTCACAACGTCGGGACGGGCTCTCGAGGGCGGAAAGATCGGGTCCCAGCCTCATCCTCTGTCCTCCATATTCTCGCCTCCTACTACCCACCTACACGTCCCCTTTCCTCTTTCGAAGTCGTAAATATCTTTGCTCTCCACCTCGACATCCGTTTATTTCACGCTCACCTACTCGCGTACCCCTGTCCTTCTCCTTCCTTGCACATTCTACACCGCCCCTTTGTACCTCCCCGCTATCTCACGGTACCAATTCCTCTATCTTGCCGCACAGGAGGGACAAGAATCGCGAGATCTTTAATTATACACCGAGTCGGAGTTACGTGACCGGTCTGATTTCATTATTTTTGAGGGTTGACGAAGGTGATTGCCGTTTTAAGAGGGTGCGATGGTTCGGGGAGGTTAGGAATTTCTGAAGTTTGGGGATATTTTTGAGGAGGTGAGTAGTGAGTGGGAAGTTTGTATTTTTTGAGGGATGTAGATGTAATGTTTTCAATTTCTGCAATTTTTTGAACGTGAAAATGTTACGAACTGGAGGAATTATTCGGTAAGAATAATGAGAGAGAGTTGACGAAGGTGATTTTCGTTTTACGTGGGTGCGATACCTTGAGAAGTTTAGGAATTGGTGCAGTTTGGGAATTTTTTGAGGAGGTGAGTGCTGAATGGGAAGTTTGTATTTTTGGAGGATGTAGATGTAAGTTTTAGATATATTCTGAGATTTTTGGAAAGTGAAAATGTTACAAAATGAAGAAGTTTATTTGCTAAGAAAGAAACCTATTCTGAAAGGATTGAAATTGATAAACAAAAATTTATTATATAGAATGTGGAGTAGGATTTTTCCAAAAAATGTAACTATTTCAGAAATGGAGGCAGTATGAAGAGGAAGAATCTCCTTTTACCAAAAAAAATCAAATTTAAGCGTTCCCAAAAAATTAGATAATTGAGATATCAAAAAAATCGTAAGCTACATTGTAGGTGACACATTTTTACTTATAAATCCAACAAAATTTTTTACTTCAGACGTTTCAATCTTTGCCGCCAATGGCGTGCAGCAATCGATGCTCTACCAGAAGATGTTTCACAATAACTCCTTCATTCCGTAACATTTTTACTTTCCAAAAATTGTAGAAGAAACCTGAAAGTTACATTTACATCCTCTGAAAAAATTGAAACTATTCACTGACTAATTAGCAATGAAAAAAATTCCCAAACTTTGCCTAAGAATACTGAAATCCTGCAATCTGAGCTGAGTTAAAATCTGGTACACACATTTAGAAAAGCACACTTCAGTCGAGACGCCTTTTTTCGTGTCCAGGATTAATCTGTGCTATTTGATTGCGTCTAAAATTGTCTGTTTGTTTCTTCCAAGGCTTTAAGTTTCACTGTGACACGAGTTTACCAGAGTGAGTTCGGCTCGTTGATAGCGTGCGCTCGTTTTCGTATCAGACTTCGAAGCTGCGACGAGTGGCCTTTCAATTCGTTCTTGTTAATTCGCGCGCGGGAGTTCTCAACGAATAACCGAATTCCGTTACGTCGTTTCCGTCTGTCCTCCATTTCGTTCTGCGCCGTAATGAAATTCGCAGCTATTACAGACACGCGTTTCGAAACGATCGTCAAAAAGCAATTAGTTTGGGATCAATTTCATGCTCAGTTTGACACTTGCGTGTTTTCTTCCGTCTTCCTTCTTTTTTTAATGTGAGAAATGACAGGCGTGAAAACAATATACCGGGGAGAGGTAAATATACCTGAGAAAAATTAGGGAGCAACAGGTACTAATTCGTTTCGTTTTTCGGGAAGGTGAAGAAATATATTCTGTGAAGATTCGAACGCCATTTTAATTTTCCAACGTCAGAATTAAAAATTGGTGGGTCACTGTTCAAATGGTTTCAGTTTCAGCTTATTAATTTAACTGAAATCGTCGGGTTTGTCAAATTTTCCCCAAATGAAGAATGAGCTTAGTAAAAAATTACTTTTGAAATTAAATACGTAAAATTGAACAAAAATATTAACAAATAAATATAAATGATAAAACTGTCTAATTTAGTTTCACCGTGAGAATAAATAATATTCTAACTATCGGCACGTGAATAATTGCGATTTCGTCGTTTCATAATGGAAACACTGATTTAATTAAAGAATATGTAAATTTATTAATCTGAGGAAATATGCATATCAAGGCAATTCCCTCTTCTCTTTCCCAACATCCCACATTTAGATTTATTCCCATCAGCAGTGATACATATGTGAGCAAATATTGTAAACTTGCAACAACAGCTATACACGGCATTTCCAACAGCGTGTATCTTGTACCAAAGATTACGTCTGATTTCTAAGCGTATAATAGGACCGTTTAGAGTAAGTAACTTTGAGTAACAATCGTGTACTTGATTGCTAGCACAATGTTTCCACGTTTCTTTTTTTTTTTTTGTTAAAACAATCCCTACGCTACCCCAATTATCCCAGTTGTTTGCAGCGTTACAACAAAGCATTCACCGACCACGCTGCAAAATAAGCGCAATTAAGAACTGCAAATTGCCCTTTCAGTCGCCGCGGAAATGTGCATTGCGAGCATTATTCCGCTCGCAATCTTTCCGCGTCACGGAAACACATCGCGTCGATTCGTCAAAGAAAACAGCACGTATCGTTTTCGCACGGAACGAAAGGAAAGGAGGCTAGGGTATAGTTCGAATGGCGAGCGACACGCGAACGCAACACCGCTCGTAACCTTGATGCATGCATTAAAACAGGGGTGGGATCGATTTTTCCCGAGCGGATTATGATCTCCTCAGAGACACGATAATGCCGCATAACGGCCGACGTCGTGAAACAGTTTAACGACCATAAAACGAGGCAGCCAACACACACCCCCCTTGGTCTTCTTGCCGCGAAATTCGACGCGAGAACAGAAAAGTTTCTCGCGTGCGATGCCCCGGCGAGAGTTGCCGCCCTCGCGTAATGCATGTGCACGTCGATTCGCGACCTTTCGCTGTTACACGAATACTAAGGGAAAGAAAGAGGTAGAGGGAGAGAGAAGGAGAGATTGAGTGAGTGAGTCAGTGAATCAGTGAGTTAGTGAGTGAGTGAGTGAGCGAGAGCTTGAGTGAGTGGATGAGTGAGTAAGTGAGTGAGTGAGTCAGTAAGTGAGTGAGTCAGTGAGTCAGTAAGTGAGTGAGTCAGTGAGTCAGTGAGTGAGTGAGTCGTGAGTGAGTGAGTGAGTGAATGAGTGAGTGAGTCAGTGAGTGAGTGAGAGAGTTAATGAATGTGTGAGTGAAAGAAAGAGCGAGAGAGATTGAGTGAGTGAGTGAATGAAGAGAGTGAGTGAGTGAAAGAATGAGTGAGAGAATGAAAGGGGGAGAAAAAGAAGGAGAGAGAGAGAGAGAGGGAGAGAATGGGTGAGTGAGTGATTGAGTGGATGAGTGAGTGAATGAATGAGTGAGTATAAGAGTGAGAAAGAGAGGGAGAGAAAGGGAGGGAGAGTAAGAGAGACTGTGTGAATGACTGAGTGAAAGAGAAAGACTGAATGAATGAGTGTGAGTAAGTGACAGCAAGTGAGTGAGCGAGTCAGTGAATCAGTGGGAAAGAGAGATTGTGTGAATGAGTGAGTAGAGAAAGAAGGACTCAATGAATAAGTGTGAGTGAGTGAGTCAGTGAGAAAGAGAGCCTGTGTGAATGAGTGAGTGAAAAAGAAAGACTGAAAGTGAGAGAGACTGAGTAAAAGAGCGAGTGTGAGAAAAAGAGACTGAGTGAGTATGTGAAAGAGGGACTGACTGAGCGAGAGAGAGAGAGAGAGAGTGTGTGTGCGAGTGTGAGAAAGGAGCAGAAAGGGGTCGAAAGAGGTGATACCGCGGGGCATGGTAGGGAGAAGCGAGCATAGCAGAGGGCAGAGAGGGAAGCCCATCTCATACGCGTGCAGGGGACAAATTATTTCCCCATTTTATGGCCCGCTAAAATATAAATCAAGTTCTAAATTAAATTCCTCACCCCGTGCGCCGCGAGCACCGCGGCGAGCTATAACGAGCATTTTATAACGTGCGCATGTGTATGTGCGTCAGACGGAAACCGAGCGACAGAATGAGAATAAGAGCCACGATTGTGTGTGTGTGTGTCTGTGTGTGCATGCGTGCATGTGCACCAGACAGAAAGGAAGAGAGAGAGGGTGAAACAGACGGTGACAGGACGAAGATAGAGACGCGATATCGAGCTGATTGCGAGAAAGAGAAAACACCCACCTAAGTACTTACTCTTTACTTACAGACAGTTCGAAACTATCGATGTAAGTACGTAGGAACCCACGTTTCACACCCGCGTTTTACGCGGACGTGTGTGGATCTTTGTTGGCGGGTAGAAATGTTAAAGAACATGCTATCGACGCGGAACCTTTTTAATCCATTCAAGCCGGCAACCACCATTCATTTTCTGACTTTCATTCAGCGCGCCACGTGAAAGGAAATTGTACAACGCGGTCGATGGAAATTCGATACGGGGGTTTGTAATAAATGTAATAAACCGGTCGTGGAACGGCATTATGGGCGAATTAGTTACGCTTGAACTCTGTTAGATTGAACGGCGAACAAGATCAATGGAGAAGAAATTTGTTACAATGGAATTATAGAATCTGTCGAAAATGTGTGCTCGGAGAGAAAGAGAGAGTTCGAAAGTGTGCTTATCCGTGATAAAGCGTTAGGAAAGAATAGTCAAGCTACCGGTGAATTGTGAAAATGAAGAGATCTGCGAAATGATAATTACGAAACGTGTCAGAAACTGACCTACCAAGCATCTCTCTCGTTGTGACTTGAAATTCTACGTAAGCACGGATATGTATCTCCCCGAAGCCAACTATGCTGAGTCCTCGGTATGAGGAAAAATTGAACTTGCTTCGGAAAATTACTTCGGATAAAAATGTGAAATTTGCACGATTTAAATTTCCTGGCAGGCAGAGCTAGTCAGATTTTTAAAATCTAAAGTGATCGTGACGAGAAATTTCACGTGCAAATTGTATTTCACCTAACGAACCGAGTGCAAATTGAAACGATGGGAAATAGTAATTACTCGAGTGTAACAAACCATTAAAATATTACAAAACGAGAAGCTCGAAATTATATAAAACAAAGCTACTTTGCTGGAAGTTACGAAACAATTCAAACAGCTCCAATTTACTTTACCCTCGTAGAAATTACTTCTCTTTAAACTAGAGTGAATATTGTTCAAGCGCAACAGCTTTGATTCGTCTGACAACGTAACGTTAAGATACAATTTTTTCAATCATGAATGTACTCTTGTGTGACAATGAATGATACGAGTAGAATTTTAGTCGGAACGAGAGAAAATGGTAATACGGCAGGGGTTCTTTTGTTAATTAGTAAGTGTGTATATTTGCTATTAATTAAATAAATTTGCGCTGCAATAGCTTGACTCTCAGACCAAATATGACCCAATGATCAAATCTTTCTCGTCGGAAAACCACATTTTTTCATTTCGCTAGGCATTATGTTGCGTAAAATTACACGAATATATTATGATTAAGATAACAAACATATTGACAGTATAAAGAAAAGAGAATGTTGGCTGTAACATGAGATTTCTAAAAGCTGGGTCACCGGTGACCCCCCCAAAGAATCGTATTTCAAATAGATTACACTTGTGACAATTCGCAGAAAAATAATCATCTCCCTACCTACAAGTCCTATTAAACATGGAAAAACTATAAAAAAAGAATCCTGGGAAAAATAAAAAATTATGCTTAAATACGAAAGTTACAAAAAAGGGAACTGAAATTGAAAGAAACACAAATTAGTAGACTGGACATGAAAAGCACAAAAAATAAAAAATCGTATTTCAACTAAATTACATTTGTGACAATTCGCAGAACAGTGATCACCTTCCTACCTACAAATCCTATTAAACACGAAAAATCTGTAAAAACAATTCCTGCAAAAATAAAAAATTATGCTTCAATACGAAAGTTATAAAAAAGGGAATTAAAATTGAAACAAATGTAAATTAGTAGAACGAACACTAAAAGCACCAAAAATATTGCAATAATTAAAAAAAAAGAAACTGTCGAAGTACACCTAACGAATAATATTCTTTCAATTATCATCACTCAAAACTAACAATAATTTCCATTGTTTACTCAACCGGCATTCGTCTCGAAACCCTCTCCACGCTAGAGTAACCTAAAAAAAGTTACAAAAAAGGGAATTAAAATTGAACGAAACGCAAATTACTAGAACAAACATTAAAAGCATAAAAAAATATTTCAAAAATAAAAAAAAAAGAACTGTCAAAGTGAATCTGGAGAATAATATTCCTCCAATTGTTATCACTCAAAACTGACAATAATTGTAATCACAGGACCTCTCGATATTTCCATTATTTACTCTACCATAATGTGAAAGTGCTCCTAACGAATATTATTCCTTCAATAATTATCACTAAAAACTGACAATAATTATAATCAGAATAATTTCCATTATTTACTCAACCACCATTCGTCTCGAATGTTACCACGCTAGTGTAGCCTCAGAAAAACACAGCTGCTCGTTAAATTCTAAGGTGACAGGGTTAGAATGAAGGAGAGGTAAGGTGTAAAACTCGTAAGGATTTTGTGTCGCCGCGCCGTAGAAAGGTGCGCGCACCGGCCGAGAATCTATAGGGAGAAGCGAGGCCGGCCTCGGCGCAAGAGCAGACACGCTAATTGCCATTGAAAAATGCTACGGGACGAGATGAAAAATGCCAAGGTATTTCCCGGTATGCTGTATCCCGCGGGTGGTCGGGACGGAGAAGGCCTGCACATGAAAAACCGACGTAAACCACTAACGATGGACACAGTCGCGCTTAAATACATGAACGCGCCGTATCCCTCCGATCCACGCCCGCTATGAATACTCGCATTTTGAGCGTTTCCCTTTGACTCTTTCCGCCGGCCACAAGTAATGAAAGCGCGGCCGTTGCTAATCCTCGCAAATATTTTTTAATAAAAATACGCCGAGCGTGTGCCGGTGCATGCCGCTACTTACCGCCGGACGACAACTCTCGCCGCCCGGGATTAGAAATGATATACTTGGTCGTTTAATTAATGCATGCGTAATATCGCGAAACTTTGTCGCGGCCCGAAAGCCCATAGATCCCGGGGAAAAACAACTGGGAACACGGTGTTATTAAGAGTGGAACGAGCGTATCTCCGGTATAGTTAGCTACCAGCAATCCAGGATTTATCCTGTTTCAAAGAGATCTAGGATGGACGGTGGGTATTTACGTTTCGCGGCTGTTGTTCTCTACAGATGATTTTCTTCAGTTATCGGCGGGAGTTGGAAGAAATTTTTAACGAAAATCTCTTGCGTCGAGGAGAACGGGAGGATAATTGTGATATTAATTCGTCGATTTTGCAGATTTTTGTTGGAACGTTGGGTGTGAGGAATGAGTGAAGGATTTAGGAAGAATCGAGCAGCTGTTATTTGAGGTTTGCAGGCTTTAGAGTTGCAGAGGGAAAGATAGGTTTTTGAGGAAAGCAATCTCTTCGTTTCAAAGGTGTATTCGGATTTTACTAGACCACATATCTTTTAATTAAAAAAATATATTGTGCACGGAAGTATTTGCTGACCCATTTATTCGGGACGTTCTTTGCTTCAATAAGCTACTTCAATTAATCAGTTAA
>NW_017100518.1:226139-235610 GCF_001263275.1 Habropoda laboriosa | reverse complement strand
AAAACTTGGAAAATTTATAAATTTTTATTTTGAAGAAATTTTTCTGTACAAAGGAAAAAGAATAGATAAGTAAGTGCTTATACTGCGGATTTTTATGCAGATTCATATTTTTATGAATATAATTAAAAAAATAGAAGCTAGGTAGGCAATTGTTTTGTTCACTAAATATTACAGTAAGTACTGTATTTTGGGTTTATTTACATATTCTGAAAATATCTTTGTAATTTTGGTTCAGACGATAACGACGACATTTTGGAATATCCACGCAAAATTTCATTAACATCGGACACACCGTTGTTGAGATATCGTGGCAACCATTTCGCAAAACATGGTTTCGAGAAAATCGCGTCAATAAAGAGAAATTAGATGCACTTATATTCAATCAATAATATCTGCACTGTAAAATTCTAATTGAGTCGATTGTTCATATTTACAAGCAATTCCGGACATCTTTTGTTGCATCTGACTTGCGCTGCTCAGATCTGTTTCGAGGTACCTTAGCTTCGTTACTGGTAAATCTCTTTGTTCTGGGGACAATTTTGATTCCCATAGTGGCATTCATTTCTGCGCATTTTTGGGTCTTCAAATTTATTAGCAATTTCAAATTTATAAGCAATAAGTTTATGTAGGAATAGATTTATATGTATAGGAGAAATAATAAAATTCCTAAGTGAAAAATTGAAAATATAAAATCTCGCTGGATATCTACGTAAGGAGGAATACATCGATAATACTATGAATTCGAAGTTTTCATTATATATGGTAGAACGTGCAAAATCTGGCGCTGATATAACCGCTTATGCATAGTTTCGAAGCCGTTGGAAATTCATCCAACTTTAACTAATCTTAACCAACATCGGTAGTACAGGACGAAGCACAAGACTGATTAGATGAGAGATGTGGAATACGCAGAGAGAAACCCTTGGGTAAGAGAGGAGCGGAAAAAGTGGAGAGCGTTCGTTGCCGGGCGAGATTTAATATCCGCATAGTTCTAAACTAACTTCCATCCGGCGAAACTTCTTATTCCGTGTCTATAAATTGAAAGCTGTTCAATTCCTACGATACTCCTTCGAATGCCTCCCTCGTCTGATTTAAGATTATTAATACTTTAAGAATTTTTCGATCACAATGGGGATTTCGACGCGAGGGATGTAATGGATTTTGTCATAATACGGATTAACCCAGATACTAAAACGGATTCAACAGCTATTTATTATAATTAATTAATGATTAATTTATGTTTTGGTCGTGTAACGTGTGCTGTACACGGTGGACCACGTGAAACAGGGGACCTAATTATCTTCTGTAGATGTGGTAGTGCCAGGCAATTTTTATACCTAATTTAAATGGTCTCAAAGGGCGAATAAGATGCAAGAAAAATTTTTCTGATGGAAGAATTGCCAAAAAATGAAAGATTTTACGTTTAACCCCTTAAACTATGATTTCTTTTCTGACTATGCATCTAAGCGTCAGCCATTTTCTGCTTTAGTACTGTATCTGGTAAGAAAAACTAATCTACCACAGATTAATTACATATAGCAACCCCCAGTCTTACAAATTCAAACGAAAATTAGGATTACAATGAATTTTTCTTACTAATGTAACTATTTTTCCCACATCTTAGTCAGAATCTCTGCCACGAGTCTGACACGTTGTCATATGTTAAGGGGTTATTTCAAAATTTTTAAGTTTGAGGTGATTTTGAAGTCATACTAAGAAAAATATATATATACACCTAATTTGTCAAACTGTGAACAACATTTAAATTTTTTTCAATGTTTCTATTCACTCCCTCGTAACACATTTTGACAGAGTCTTGTAAGTTTCCCATTTTGAATTTGCGTCCGTTAATATTTCCTGTATTACCTACAGTGTTTACCTATTTTTGTGAAATCTAATGGGAAACATGCCGTAGAAATAAATAAAATACTTACGTGTCCTTGAAAAAATGACATTTATAAAAAAAAATTGTTTTCCCATATTATTCACCCTTCGAAAAATTTTCAGTTATGAAAAGATAATTAGGTAGCCTGTTTTACGTTGCACACCCTGTATATTTTACCATATGTTACATTGCTTAAAATAAATTTAATTCCTTATTCCCATGCTTGAAATTGAAAATTCCATAAATGTACTCATTTGCCATTTGTTACTCACATCTTCTTCACTGAATAATACAAAAAAGTGCTATATTACCGATAAAATCCATTCCTATTGTAGAACATCCTAAACGATTCACGAAGGATTTATTGCTTTCAATCGTAACGACAATTAGGCACGCTGATACCAACAAGAAGCTAAGCTACGTAGCTACATGCTTTCATAGCAGATCCAAACTCATGCATCATTCGAAATTCCAAAGACACACAATTAAACAATTACCGTCGCCTAGTCCCAACAGCAACGAGGAGACAATACTTTATTTCCGCTCCGTTCCTGACACGCCTAAAAATCAACCCTCCGTGAAACTCGAGCGTTAACCGGGGAGACCAGTTAACTCCGCCTCTAAACAGATTTTTCCAGCGATATTTAGCCCGGCGATCCCGGCTGAATGGCGGGATAATAAGCGGGACAAAACAGGGAAAATTTGTCCGACTACGACGTGAGAAATTGACAGCGAAGTCAGCCGATTGCTTGCTCCATTTCGCGTCCAAGAAACGTGTAAACGAATTAACGTCGCGCCCGGGAAATCGTTGTTCGACAATTAAAAGTGGAGCGCCTACAATCGTCCCGGCGAAGGAGAAGATGTACACGTACGCGTTCGCGTACGTGAGACAAAAGGGAAGAAGCGTGGAACGAGGCTTGAAACGGAGCTGCGAGAAGGAGAAGGAGGCGGAGGCGGAGGAGAACAGAGGCTGGAGAAATTCTAAAGCTGGCAAAGTCACGGCGAATTCAGGGGTAGTCTTTAACTGTAACGGAAGCGATGTCGCGCGCTCCCTTCCCTCTCTCGGTTCTTACCGGTCCCTTGGGAACCGAGCCTCATCCCCCGTTTCTCTCACCCTTCCTCGCCGCCACCTCCCAGATAATTAAACGAAATTCATTTACATAGCTCAAGTAATACGGAGTCGCGCGAAGGGACGAGCTGGAAGACACCGGAGCAGAACGGAAAATACAGCGAGGCTGTTGGATAAAAAGGGACAGCGGAGGGATTTAAAGGACGTAAAGTGGCGAAGGAGAAGGAGGGGGAAAAAATGAAGTGTCAGGTTTACGGAGTGGAATATTATTCCCTTTTCGTTTCGTCCAAAAAAGATCCGTCCCGGCGACCAGTTCTCATTTTCATATCGGATACATGTACGTCCCTGGAATTCCGTCGATATATCAAATCCTTCCGTTGTTCCGCCACGCAATCACCACGACCAGCTCTACGTGCTGCTCTCGTTCAAGGTGAGCTCTTTCGGGGGAAAAGTGGAGTTCGAAGGTGTCATATTCATGCGCGCCGGCGAACCCTGCCACGGGACACCAATCTCGGGCACGGTTCCGGTGTGGAAATTAAGTCTGATTAAGCGCCACCGTCCTCCTTCGAATAGAAGATTGATGAAAATTAAATCGCGACATATCCCGTGAAATGTAAGATTGGCTTTCGTTAGTATGCAAAATACTTTCAAGGTCTCTTCGTGGAAGTTCCTGCGGTAATTTATTTGAGGATTAGAGAAATTGGAGGGGAAGTTTTGAGGGAGGAGAGAAATAATTTTATATAGAGTGTATTGTACATCGATATCGATAAATGTACAGGTTGTATTAATTGCGATAGCATTTACTTAACTTCTTCAGACTTCAAAAAGTTGTGAAATACTTGTATTATAAATTGTATGTGAAATGTGTAACGTAGAAATTATATACAAGGTGTTAAAAGAAAGTGTTCAAGATTATAATAAGGGCTTATAGTACTCACTAAGAGGAGCAGAAAATGTCCCATCAAGGTAGTTCCTGAAATCTATCCTTTTGTCGTCAAAGCGATTTTTATTTTGGAGTTGCACGAGTTTAATCCTTTGGACTCTTTTTATTTACTTTTTTAAATAAACTAAGGTTTTCATGTGTCCCGAAAAAAAAGTCCAAAGGATTAAACTCGTGAAACTGATATGATAAGAATCAGTTTTACGATTGATTGCAGGATTTACGTTGATAGGACATTTTCTGTTCTTCTTGGTGAGAACCATAAGTGTTTAAAGTATTAAACACTTTTTTCTAACTCCCTCTTTATCAATTGGAAAATTTAAGTTAAATTATTATCCTTCGACGTTCGCGTACGTGAGACAAAAGGGAAGAAGCGTGGAACGAGGCTTGAAACGGAGCTGCGAGAAGGAGAAGGAGGCGGAGGCGGAGGAGAACAGAGGCTGGAGAAATTCTAAAGCTGGCAAAGTCACGGCGAATTCAGGGGTAGTCTTTAACTGTAACGGAAGCGATGTCGCGCGCTCCCTTCCCTCTCTCGGTTCTTACCGGTCCCTTGGGAACCGAGCCTCATCCCCCGTTTCTCTCACCCTTCCTCGCCGCCACCTCCCAGATAATTAAACGAAATTCATTTACATAGCTCAAGTAATACGGAGTCGCGCGAAGGGACGAGCTGGAAGACACCGGAGCAGAACGGAAAATACAGCGAGGCTGTTGGATAAAAAGGGACAGCGGAGGGATTTAAAGGACGTAAAGTGGCGAAGGAGAAGGAGGGGGAAAAAATGAAGTGTCAGGTTTACGGAGTGGAATATTATTCCCTTTTCGTTTCGTCCAAAAAAGATCCGTCCCGGCGACCAGTTCTCATTTTCATATCGGATACATGTACGTCCCTGGAATTCCGTCGATATATCAAATCCTTCCGTTGTTCCGCCACGCAATCACCACGACCAGCTCTACGTGCTGCTCTCGTTCAAGGTGAGCTCTTTCGGGGGAAAAGTGGAGTTCGAAGGTGTCATATTCATGCGCGCCGGCGAACCCTGCCACGGGACACCAATCTCGGGCACGGTTCCGGTGTGGAAATTAAGTCTGATTAAGCGCCACCGTCCTCCTTCGAATAGAAGATTGATGAAAATTAAATCGCGACATATCCCGTGAAATGTAAGATTGGCTTTCGTTAGTATGCAAAATACTTTCAAGGTCTCTTCGTGGAAGTTCCTGCGGTAATTTATTTGAGGATTAGAGAAATTGGAGGGGAAGTTTTGAGGGAGGAGAGAAATAATTTTATATAGAGTGTATTGTACATCGATATCGATAAATGTACAGGTTGTATTAATTGCGATAGCATTTACTTAACTTCTTCAGACTTCAAAAAGTTGTGAAATACTTGTATTATAAATTGTATGTGAAATGTGTAACGTAGAAATTATATACAAGGTGTTAAAAGAAAGTGTTCAAGATTATAATAAGGGCTTATAGTACTCACTAAGAGGAGCAGAAAATGTCCCATCAAGGTAGTTCCTGAAATCGATCCTTTTGTCGTCAAAGCGATTTTTATTTTGGAGTTGCACGAGTTTAATCCTTTGGACTCTTTTTATTTACTTTTTTAAATAAACTAAGGCTTTCATGTGTCCCGAAAAAAAAGTCCAAAGGATTAAACTCGTGAAACTGAAATGATAAGAATCAATTTTACGATTGATTGCAGGATTTACGTTGATAGGACATTTTCTGTTCTTCTTGGTGAGTACCATAAGTGTTTAAAGTATTAAACACTTTTTCCTAACTCCCTCTTTATCAATTGGAAAATTTAAGTTAAATTATTATCCTTCGGATACTTTCACGGTAGATATTTTGCCCACGTCTGACCATACGCAGACCTGTACTACTACTTGTATCTAGAATACTGCAGAAAACTACTGTCGATATGAAAAACAATTGGATACAATTCATGTACCAACGTTAAACTTTTAACCAAAGGAAACCAACCTAAAATAAAACAATATTATCGTTACAAAATTACACATTATTATTTTCAAAATTAATTTATTGGAATCGTGAACCAGGGCGCAAGAAACGGCGCAATATGCAAATGTCTCCCCCCACCCCCCTAAAAAAAAAGAGGATATATAGCTATTTAAAACAACGCGCGGAGCAACGAATATTCCAGGAACAGCAACGAAATACGATGAAAAAATATTTTTAATTCCATTTGAAGATGCAACGTGTAAAGAATCCGGCGCGTTGGCGTTTTACATTTGCACGTGCGCGTTCGCGGTGATTAATTTAATTTTTCAGCCGATCTCAAATATTTACATTTCCTAAATAGCGAGCATTAAACGCATTCCTCCCATTCCTGTATAAACATTTGCTTTACGGGTTCAGTGAAAACACATACACCACGGTGTTCCCTCCTATACACGTTGATCCGTTGTCGGCGAAGGTCGCACGAAACATGAAAATTTCATAAGGTAACGCGTCGTCCCGTCGAGGCTGGGGGACAGTCATCCCTTGATCCGAGGCAAATAAAGAGGATTCCACGAATTGTACGTTATTACAAGCAACGGCGCAACATGTACTTACAAATCAGGTTCGTAACGATCTATGTTTCACGATTTCGATAATAATCCTATCGATTAAAACGGGAGGGAATCTTCGCGCTAATGATTCACGACCAACATTTTAGCGGAATAGAAAAACTGGCGATGCACGATAATTGCTGTTTTAAGATATTTCTATTAACGATTGATCACAATTTTCTAACTCAAAGATAATAATTCAAGTCAAAATGTAACGTGCTTAAGATAAACTTCATTTTTGAATAAATGGTTTTAAAAATTATTTTGACAGAGAATTTGAAAGAAGATTTTATGAAAATTATTTTAATTGCACTTTATTTTATTGGGGGCACAAATTGTAAATTGTCAATTTCATGGTAAATGTACTGGAAAGTGTATTGAGAGTTAAAATTTTAGTTTAATATATCAAGAATACTGTGGGAATTGTGTTATCATTGTTGTTTCATTATTTATATTAACCTTTTAACTGGGGAGCTAATTCGCCAAAAGCGCCTTCTGTGCGCGCCGCATCAAATGAATTATCACGTTTTTATTTTTCTATACCTTAAAAAAATAAATTATGTATCAGGTTTGAATTTATGTGTGTCATTTTCGAAGTTTCACGACGAGTTAACTCGTCTTGCGCGCTGCCGAAGCATCTTGCGATGACGAGATAACTCGTCATCCCCAGTTAAAGGGTTGATGTATTTACAACTATTGAGTTGACCGAAAATTCTACTTGAACAAGTTAGAAGAAATAAAACTCAACGAAACCATACGAAATTTTCGTATATTCTGAAAGATTATTGTTTCATCTGTCTTCTGAAAGTCTATTCGTTACAATCACTAGCTCCTTTTCACGGTTACACTATCTCAAAGATAGAAGAAAACACAGTCCATTTCCGTAATAGTTTCATTATTTTCGAGTAAACGGTGGTATAATACGTTAACGTCTTTTCAAGATGAACTATCTCAGTTTCTTCCAAGTCACGTGATAAAACAAGCGAGGAATTTTTGCACGGAGCTATTAGCGGTCCCGAAAGAAGCTTAACGAAGTCGCGTGATTAAAAGAGAACTGTCTCCTAATGGCGATCATCGACGCGGAAACCGCGAGATAAGTGTTTTTCCCCCCGAAACCGGAAGAAATTACCTGCACGGGAAATAATCGATCAATTCCCTCAGCTCTATTCTTCTAACATCGACATCGTCCCTGTGAAAGTTGCTGCAAGTCACCAGCTACACCCACGAATCTCCGCTGTATTCTCCTTCGAGAAAAGAAAACCTCGTGTAACGAGAACAAAAAACGAAAGCAACTCGAAACCTCTAACTCCCAACAATCAGAGAAGCCAGAAAAAAAAAAAGAGAAAAATGTTTCGGTAACAATTTAAACGGATACAAATCCCGGCGATTCTCCCGGTTGTCGAAGAATCGTCTTTCCGATCTTTCGAAATTCGTGAAAGTTACAAGGGGAAACGATGCACAACGCAAACATTCCGGCCGGCCAATAGAGGGGCGAGGAGCAGAGAGGCGAGGGTGGCCAAACGTGAAAGGAAAAAAATTCGAGCACTTCGCATAGGTTTGAGGCACGGTTTGGAACGCAAGGCTTTACGAGCGGGCAGAGCATCTGCATAGGTCCATTGTTGTCTGGAACAATAAAGGCCAACCAGTATCCTGGACGACCCCGGTGTTGCTCTGCTGTGCGTTTAATCTTTATACTTGGAGAGAGTGTTCGAGGGACCGGCGTGGAATAATTGAACACGACTCGTTTCAGGTCATTGGCGAAACAAAAAGTGAAGCGAACGAAAGAGAGACGCGTGCCTCGTAGATATTCTGTCGCGCTGTTAGGATAAACAAATGTCCTAAGATAATGACGACACCGACTCCGATAGACTTTCTTCCTGCCCATCCGTCGCGTTCCTTTTCCTATCTCCTTTGTCACCCAATCATACTTTCCTCCGATCCTTGACTCATCCTCGAACTCCGATCTTCTTACTCATCCTCGAACGCCGATCCTTGACTCATCCTCGAACGCCGATTTTTTACTCATCCTCGAACTCAGAGCTTTTACTCAACCTCGAATTCCGATCCTTGACTCATCCTTGAACTCCAGTCTTTTACTCATCCTCGAACTCCGATCCTTGACTCGTCCTCAAACGCCGATCCTTGACTCATCCTCGAATTCCGATCTTGTACTCAACCTCGAACTCCGATCTTTTATTCATCCTCGAACTCCGAGCTTTTACTCATCCTCGAACTCCGAGCTTTTACTCATCTTCGAACTCAGAGCTTTTACTCAACCTCGAATTCCGATCCTTGACTCATCCTCGAACTCTGATCTTTTACTCATCCTCGAACTCCGATCCTTGACTCATCCTCGAACTCCGATCTTTTACTCAATCTCGAATTCCGATCCTTGACTCATCCTTGAACTCCGATCTTTTACTCATCCTCGAACTTCGATCTTTTACTCATCCTCGAATTCCGAGCTTTTACTCATCGTCGAACGCCGATCCTTGACTAATCCTCGAACTCCGATCTTCTTACTCATCCTCGAACGCCGATCCTTGACTCATCCTCGAACGCCGATTTTTTACTCATCCTCGAACTCAGAGCTTTTACTCATCCTCGAACTCAGAGCTTTTACTCATCCTCGAACTCGGAGCTTTTACTCATCCTCGAACTCAGAGCTTTTACTCATCCTCGAACTCCAATCCTTGACTCGTCCTCGAACTCAGAGCTTTTACTCAACCTCGAATTCCGATCTTTGACTCATCCTTGAACTCCGATCCTTGACTCATCCTCGAACTCCAATCCTTGACTCATCCTCGGACTCAGAGCTTTTACTCATCCTCGAATTCCGAGCTTTTACTCATCGTCGAACGCCGATCCTTGACTCATCCTCGAACTCCGATCTTCTTACTCATCCTCGAACGCCGATCCTTGACTCATCCTCGAACGCCGATCCTTGACTCATCCTCGAACGCCGATCCTTGACTCATCCTCGAACGCCGATCCTTGACTCATCCTCGAA
>NW_017100518.1:221601-226037 GCF_001263275.1 Habropoda laboriosa | reverse complement strand
ACTCATCCTCGAACTCCGATCCTTGACTCATCCTCGAACTCCGATCTTTTACTCAATCTCGAATTCCGATCCTTGACTCATCCTTGAACTCCGATCTTTTACTCATCCTCGAACTTCGATCTTTTACTCATCCTCGAATTCCGAGCTTTTACTCATCCTCGAACTCCGATCTTTTACTCAACCTCGAATTCCGATCCTTGACTCATCCTTGAACTCCGATCTTTTACTCATCCTCGAACTCCGATCTTTTACTCATCCTCGAATTCCGAGCTTTTACTCATCCTCGAACTCCGAGCTTTTACTCATCCTCGAACTCAGAGCTTTTACTCAACCTCGAATTCCGATCCTTGACTCATACTTGAACTCCGGTCTTTTACTCATCCTCGAACTCCGATCCTTGACTCGTCCTCAAACTCAGAGCTTTTACTCATCCTCGAACTCCGATCCTTGACTCATCCTCGAACTCCGATCCTTGACTCATCCTCGAACTCCGATCTTTTACTCATCCTCGAACGCCGATCCTTGACTCATCCTCGAACGCCGATCCTTGACTCATCCTCGAATTCCGAGCTTTTACTCATCCTCGAACGCCGATCCTTGACTCATCCTCGAACTCCGATCTTTTACTCATCCTCGACCTCCGATCTTTCACTAATCCTCGAACGCCGATCCTTGACTCGTCCTCGAACCCTGACACAGACCTCCCTCCTTCAGAAATTTCTACCACCCCTCGCATGATAAACAGAGAGACACTTTCACGCCGCGCATCAGTTTTCCCGGAAGTACAGACCTTGGTGCATCGAAACCCGAAAACTTCTAACACCGCGAGTCCCCTCTGAAACGTACGCCTGCGTAAAAGAGATAAAAGATTGGTTTTGTGAAACGAGTGTTGGGTTTCTCAAGTACCTGTTCAGCTGCGGCATAACAGCGCGACGTATCGCGACGAATGTTGTTCCTTTTTTCGAATTCAGAGATCTGCCTCGTGCTACCAGCCGCTGTTCAGCCCTTTCCCACGAGTCTCTAACGGGCCACTAACGGTGAGTTCGGTAATAACTGGAACTGGGAGAAGCTCGAGAGAGGGCATCCTCGAGTACTTTCTCCACGAATCGACCCTCTCTGAATGCTGGCTCGGGTTCTGAGAGGGGCCACTGGCGAGGAAGCTGAAGGTAGCCGAAGGCGCTGGTAAACCGTAACTGTTCCAACGACCAAGCTAGTTTTATGTTGACACGGGCAAATGCTGAACGTTCGTCTTGATTATAGTTTCGATACGGCTCGTCGAACCGGCAACTCGCCCGTTCATCCCCCTTCTCTCGTCACTCGTGCGTACGCTACTAATTTTGATACTTCGTTGCCCCGGGCGGGACGAACCGTGTCTGGACCATGTTAGAGCAAGAACATGATCCTAATCGTTAACTACTTCCGTAAAAATTTACTGGGGAAGAAGTCGCTGGCGCGATCGGGTGTTAACATTAGCTCGTGCGTGGGTCTGATTATAGACTGGGTTATACTACTTGAGTGATATTTCGATAGGATGTAAGACTTTGTGGAATCTGGAATAATTATTTTATGTGTTTTTCTTCGTAATTTATTGTACTAAAGAGAAATAGAGATTAAGTATTCTGTGTTTATGTACAGGGTGTGCAAAAATTAATCGTCACCGCTTTAGAAAGTGAGCATTTGTACAAAACAGGTGTTTGTAATATTAGAAATTAATGTTAAACTTTTTTATTTCTTTTCTATTTTTGATTTCATTCTTTATTTAAAGAGAAAAATTTCAGAAGGGACCGTATGCCACGAATAAACAGTTTTCGAGATAAAAATTTCAAAAGGAACCATATGCCACGAATAAACACTTTTCGAGATAAAAATTGACAAAATTTTGCCACTTTCACGATTACGTATACTAATCCTTCCCCTTTTTCGCTAATTTCTACTCAACATATTCGCCATTAAATTCACTTTCACGCCTTCTACAAAAATAATGAATTTCGGAGTGATCAGCGATCGATCGTAAGACTCCTTCGAAATTTGCATCGGATAAGGTGTAATTCCGAATCGACGCAGCTTACACAGAAAAGGGTGAAACGCAGGGTTGAAAAGACAAATGGGCAAGAGTCACGGTTGTTTTAGCGGCAACTCAAAAAACGTCCGAGCATACAAATTGAAATTGAATCGCTTTACATGCCAGGGTGCGTGGCGCAAGGGTAGATTTGTTACAGCATCCAAGGGAAGACAGAAAGGTATTCGAGAACTGATATGCGGCATGCTTGACTCGTAGCAGACAGTGAATGATGAGTGCCGACCGATCCACTCTTCGTTCGCTGCACAGAGAGAACAGCAACGGCTCCAATGAAACTCTTGTCCATTCATTACGGCTGCCTATATTGTGACATTTCACGGTGACGTGCGTTATTAGGCATTCCAACGAAATGGATTTTCCTCATTTTTTAAAGCCCCTTGAAAAGTGATTTCGGTGTAAATATCAGAGATTCAATTTCACTCGATACCACCTCTCTCTCTCTCTCTCTGGTGCGCAATGGACAAGCGCCATTGATCCTGATGCAACGGAATATCATCCGGATAGCGTAAATGAAATATTATTCCGTTTCGTCAAACCGCACTTTCACCACGGCCAATCTAATATTTTACCTTTTTCGGTATAACGAAACACCGTGCTGCTATTCTTATTCGACGTTTTCCGTATCATTTATAACGGTGAAACATTTCGAAGAGAACGATTATTCTTCCTCTCCTCGAGATAACGTTCGATAAATCAAATAATAATCGATGAAGGAAATAAAGTTGCATTTTTTCTGTCCTTTATTTAATTTTTCCACGAGCTTTTTTTTTCTCTTCGCTGCAAGAATATATTCGACGAAGTAACGGAATGCGTGCTATACAGCGGTTGTTGCTTTCAGCGTAACGGGAAGAAAACACTGAAAATTGTGGAAAAAGAGAGAGAGAGAGAGATTCGTTAAAGTGCGGTCTAACTACTGAAGAAACGTAAATAACTGCTATCAAAGACACCTATGTAAAACAAACGAATGCCCGATATATCGGAAACGAATGGCGAAGAGGCATCGAATCAATTGTAGATAACCGATAGAAATACGCGATGCGGCTGGTTGAGTTGTAGCGGACAGTGAGTGATTGGTAGCGGACGATCCTGAAAGTTCGTTTGGCAAACGGGCCACAAGGTAACCGACTGGTGAAATTTCGTTTATTCATTGCACACATTTCCGCTACGGTATCTGTATACCAAGCAATTTTACAATTTTCCATATTACAGTATCATGTTCGCTTTTCCTTCTCGTTCGTCTCTACACGTTTGTAGCGTTTTCGTCTCTTTCTTCGTCCGATTGATTTTGCCAAGCATTTTGCACGACACGTGTGCTCGTTCGATTTGTTACGAATGTGACGAGTGGAGAGGTGGAAGGTCCTATTCGGAATTTACATTTCGGGGTGACGTGCGTTATTAGCCACAAAAGCGGGGAAAATTAGAAGCACCTTGCGAGAATTTTTCAAAATTTTGGCAATAAAAAAGGCAATAAACATGTTAGGTGTCTTTACAAATTAATTCGGTGTCCTTTTTCATAAAGCTATAGTGACTTTGTCGACTCGAAACCGCGATAACTTTTAGAGGCGGAATTCGTCAGTTATTGGATAAATGGAAAAAGGTCGTTCACAATAAAGGAGATCATTTTGAACAGTAAAATTGTGTTGGATCTTTTACAAATAAATATTAAAGTGATAACTTTTAGAGGCGGAATTCGTCAGTTATTGGATAAATGGAAAAAGGTCGTTCACAATAAAAGAGATCATTTTGAACAGTAAAATTGTGTTGGATCTTTTACAAATAAATATTAAAGCTTGTGAGAAAAGGCACCGAATTAATTTGCAAAAATTCTTTATATTTTATTTTTCAAATTTGTCGTTGAAAAATACCAAATTCGTGAATGTACACTATTCCTCTGTCTCTATTAATTCTCGAGATAGAGTAAATAAATGTACCACCTCCAACTTCAATTGCAAATAAATATTAAAGCTTGTGAGAAAAGGCACCGAATTAATTTGCAAAAATTCTTTATATTTTATTTTTCAAATTTGTCGTTGAAAAATACCAAATTCGTCAATTTACACTATTTCTCTGTCTCTAATAATTTTTCAAATATTTGACTAAATATATCTACCACCTCGGACTTTAAGTGCAATTTTCACCCCTTCGCTGTGCAAATTTGCCAATACAAAAACATACGCGGTGAATATTTTTTTCAAAATATATAAATATATATTTACTATCTTCAACTTTGACTGCAATTTTCACCCCTTCATCGTGAATAATTGCCGATATAAAAAAATACGCGTCGAATATTTTTTTCAAAACTACTACACACCCAAGTTTCCCAAAAATCGGTGATTATCACTTGGAGAAATTT
>NW_017100518.1:205587-221437 GCF_001263275.1 Habropoda laboriosa | reverse complement strand
GAAATATGTAGGACAATGTACGGGAGGCTTGAGAGTCGTCGACGCGACAAGATTTAGAGATACCCGGGGACCCGGGCGTGTAAGCATCAAATTTTCATTGGAAGGAAATTCTGGAGAAATTTAGGAAGAGATTCCGAAGGAATTCAGGCTATTATTACGGCGTGGGAGAAAATGGTACGCCGTTTCCGCGCGTACCGTTCGAGTGTGAACTACAAGAGGAATATTAGGCGGTGGTTACCAGTAGAACGGACGATAAAAGTCGTACGAGCGAATCTAATTTGCCGAGGGGAGAACGAGTGCGCGAAAATTGAGAGTTCCTTCTTGCGATATGTACCAGCGGGTTCCCTTTTTCTCCCTCTCTCTCTCTCTCTCTCTCTCTCTCCCGTTTTTTCTCTCTCCGTCGAATTATACATGCCTCAATTTCGAATCTGCGTGAAACAGTGCGCAAAATTGAGAAGCAATAAACCAAATAAAACTCCGGCACACGCCACCGTGAATTTTCAAACGGCGAAACCATGGTTCGCCACGGAACGAGAATTTTTCTGGAAAAATACATATTCGGGAACGATTTACCGATCTTCTCTTTGATTTACACCGACTGCTCGTTAATTACCAGAGCGGTGGATATTTAATTAAATTAAGAGGTCCGATTTGCACGGCTTTATTTCACGGGGTAGGAAACTTATCTGTGAATGATTCTGTCTTATGAGTAATAATAATCGAAAACTTTCTTTTATTTTCAAAAGTATTAACTTTTGGAAAAAGTGTAAACACAATGTTAACGAAATATTTTTAGTCATACGTGTAAATTATTTTTTTTCACTGGTAAAATCTATCATTATTATTCATATTTAGCAAACATAGCTTTCCTTTATGGAAAGCTGAATTTTCGAAATTTACTCCCTTTCTACATCAAATTGGATTTATTTCAAAAGAATTAACTTTTGGAAAAATAATGGAAACAGTGTTAACGAAATATTTTTAGTTATGTGGGTGAATTATTTTTTTCCTCACTTAAAGTCTAAATGATAACAGAATATTTAGTATTAATGTTTATATTTTGCAGAAATATCTTTTCTTTGTGGAAAGTTGAATTTTCGAAATTTAGAGCTACCCCCTTTCTACATCGAATTGGATTTATTTCAAAGGTATTAACTTTTGGAAAAATAGTGGAAACAGTTTTTACGAAATATTTCTAGTCATATGTGCAAATAATTTTTTCTCACACTTAAAGTCTAGTTTTAAATAATAAGGCAATATTTAGCGTTATTATTTACATTTAGCAAAACTATTTTTTCTTTATGACAAGGTGAATTTTTGAAATTTAGAATTACCCCCTTTTTGCACCAAATTGTAGAAAAATCTACTTAAGTATCTCTGGTAAATAGTTACATTAAAAATATCATTATTGTGTTATAAAATGATGTATTAGCATATGGGAACATTAATCTACCCAAATTTCAGCCAAATCAGAGCTGCTTCCTATTTTGTCCAAATTCAAATAAGATGCAAGTATGACATTAGCATTTTTATAATTCGTGCTACCTGCAGTTAAATCTCAGAAAATTGTGGAATCGCCTCCTTTCCGTCTTTCTTTTCGCCGTCAATAATGCTAAACGAATTTCGAGCATTTTCATGCTACGCAATGTATTTCGCGTTTTTGAGCGAATACCCGATATTTACACCGTTTACTACCTTATGAGTGCCGCTGTTTAACGTGCGCTGTTTGCCAAAGGTAGACAAATAGTGCGTAGAAAGAGGAAGGAAATCCGGTAAAAGTCCGCTGCGCTAGTACTGAAATTCAATAGTCTCGCGAGTGCATATTCGATTATACGAACGATTTATTCTATTGCACGGAACGCGAGAAGTGTAAACGAAGAGAAACTGTCCCCGATCGTTCCCGCGCGACGAGAAACTCGTCTCCATAGTTCGTGATTAATCCGTGTTCATTAAAATTCCGGAGAACTCAAAATTCATATCTACGTGGAAAGAAGTGAAATTCCGCAAACGTGGATGTTTAGAAAAGAAAATCGCTCTAAAAATGATCTCTACTTTCCTTTACTCTGCTGTATTTAGAAGAGAAAGATTATCTCTACTTTCTTTCATTCTGTTGTAACGAAAAACGAATAAGATAGCATTTGTCTAATTTATCAACATCGTACGGAAAATCTCCGCTAAAATTATTAAGAAATTATTCAGAAAATTATTTATCGACGTTGCACTTCTTATTTCAAGCACAATCGTGTATTTTGTGTGGAATAATCACTAAGTGTTTTCCTTTGAACATTCTTTTTTTTCCAACGAAAAACAGTAGAAGTATTCAATGTTTGTCAACGAAGCAGAAATTTTTTTCTCGAGAAATGACGAGTGTATAATTTATTCATATTAGAAGCAGTCATGTTAGGAGTTTAGTTCAGGAGCTGATTATGAATTGCACATATACTCTGGATAATGTGTTGTAAAAGCTTCGAACTTAAAAAATTTCTAATTGTCCCAACTATGTTACAAATATCCCTGCTCGTGTGTAACGCAGCGCATCATTTCAGACACGGAGAAACACTACGCTTTGAAATGTTGCTTTGTAATTAAGTGATACACCATTTGAATTGCTGTAGCAGCAAGGCAAATGAGATTGAAGCTGGGTAATAAAATGCGCCTTATGGTGCCCTGAGTAAACTCGCCTCAATGAATGGTATCAAACTCGCTGAGAAGTTGAGGACAACAAAGATACCACGACGAGGAAATAGAAACGAAGCGAATGTACGGAGTGTTAGAGTTTTCTACGCAACTTTTCGATAAATATTTTAATTGCGAAACCAGAGATGAAAATATCCAAAATTTCTAAACGAGAGATTTGCAGGAAAATCTTTTATCTTCTATTTCAGAATTTAACGCAGTAAAATAATTTCACGTTTACTGATGCATTGTTATTTTTTTAAATATTATTTGCAATTTATTATAGTTCGTACGTATAGTGTTTAGAAACAGCGAGAAATTCTGAAAGAATTCAGAGGCGATCTTTGAAACGCTCTGTAGAATATCGAGAAAAGTGGAAAAGGACAATGTGTGACAACTTACGAATGGAACAGTTGGTTAATTACCGAGACTTGGTGTTCTCCGTGCAAAAACCGCCACACTGAAAAGGCAAAGAATCTCGGTGGAGGTGACAAACTTTAAAGCTACACCGAAAATCCCAGGTGCGTTTCACGTAACTGCAATGGAACGTTTGTACTCTCAAAAGAAAAATGTTTTCCCCGGTAAACTTCTGTTTACCGTTGAAACAGAGTTTGCCTCGAAGTTCTTTGCAATATTAATTAATTTCCGTGCTAATGTTAATTTTAACTATAAACGTGCTTTGAATTGCACTGTGAAAATCGAAACTACTGGATTTTGCAATTCTGCCGAGCTTTCGGCAATTAATCGATGCTCTTTCTATCGAAATACAATTTTATCTGTAGAAGTATTGGCGTTCGTATTGATAAAGTGAAAAAAGTGGAAGAAGAACATAACGATATTGTGTATTTATTTAGAAGTTTCTGTTTTCGTAAGTAGTGCAAGTAAATGCTTCACTCTCCCTACACTTTCATTTAAAAAAAAATGTAAAATATATACACAATAATTTTCAATATTTTAGAATTTGATGCTTTCATAAGTAGTACAAGTAAACGCTTTACTCTCCCTACATGTTGATTTCAAAAAATAACCTAAAATATACACGTAACAATTCTCAATATTATGTGTTTATTTAACACTTGCAATTTTCGTAAGTAGTACAAGTAAATGGTTTATGCTCCTTACACTTTAACTGTAAAAAGAATAAATTAAAACATACACCAAACAATTCTCAATATTATGTGTTTATTTAGCACTTGCTGTTTTCGCAAGTAGTACAAGTAAATGGTTTATGCTCCTTACACTTTAACTGTAAAAAGAATAAATTAAAACATACACCAAACAATTCTCAATATTATGTGTTTATTTAGCACTTGCTGTTTTCGTAAGTAGTACAAGTAAATGGTTTATGCTCCTTACACTTTAACTGTAAAAAGAATAAATTAAAATATACACCTAACAATTCTCAATATTATGTGTTTATTTAGCACTTGCTGTTTTCGTAAGTAGTACAAGTAAATGGTTTATGCTCCTTACACTTTAACTGTAAAAAGAATAAATTAAAACATACACCTAACAATTCTCAATATTATGTGTTTATTTAGCACTTGCTGTTTTCGCAAGTAGTACAAGTAAATGGTTCGCGCTCCTTACACTTCAACTTAAAAAAAAAAAACCTAAAATATACAAGTAACAATTTTCAATATCACCCTTAAATTCACGAAATGTTCATTTCTCCCTACTATTTCCAAATAACACCCAACATCAAAACTAGTCTGTACTACTATTAATTTAGCTACACTACTAGTTCCATTAAAACTTTCTACAAACACTAAAACAACCTACACAAAACTTCCGCTACAATCACGTTCGATATTATTCATCAAAATGCACCACATTCTCGCCGATCTCGTCCCGGAAAACCGAAGAATCCACGAGAAAAGAAAGGAAGGAAAAGAAGATTCTCAAGCTATCCGCGTCCCGAATTCGGTGTAATGAACGTTCAACTCCCGGTATCAACCGCGGAGCCTTGTTAATCTATCCACGCAGCAATTCCGGCACACGGCCGATGCATCTGGTCACGGCTAATAGCGGCGACAATTATACGACGATCCATATTTAACAGGATATACGGTGCGCACGCGGCGAAGGAGGGTACGCGGGGGAAAGGGAAGGGAAGTGATGCCGGTGCTCGTCGCCGGAGCGCAATTCCCTGACCAAAATCCATGGGCAAAACAACATATCAAACGTCCATTCCACGGCTGAAAAATTTCGACGTAGCTGCAGCACACATTCCGCGCGCGCAGTCCACGAATGTCCGCGGGTCAGTTTTGCGGCCGACGAGATCCGATTGATTCGTCCGATTAACGTTCTGAATATCGTCGCCACGGTGGCCACGGATGACCATTTGGCGAGACTTCACGGTGGTTTCATTCTCCCTCTACCTCTCTCTCTTACTCTCTCTGATGCTGTTTCTCTCCAGCTTCCATATCTCGATACTACCATCATCGCGCGTTCGCGCGGGCGAATCTACGCGCGTCTACGTTCGAACGTATTTGCGTGTGGTGCAGCAACACTGATGCCAACCGTTATCCGCAAATCGGTAAACCATCGAAATGCACCGATCAAGCATAGACGTAGGTTCGAGCTATGACGTAGCGAGGTGTCACGGGGACACGGTGGAGAAAAAATTACGTAAATTAGGGTGAATCGCGCGGGGGTCGGGTCGGTTGAGCCCGGCCACCATGAGAGAGGAGTGGCGTTTACCATTCTGAGAGAGGAACGAGACCGTGCCCTCGGCAGCATGAGCTTTGCAGCAGAGCACGATGGGAACGAGGGCGGGGGCAGGTTGCCACCGGGGCTGTGTGTGATTGATGAGGCAGTGATAGCGACGGGTCTGCACTCGACACCTCGCTACTGCCACCAAACAATGCATATTCATCGGACGTATAAATAATGCCTGTTTAATACATAAATATACATTAACGCAACCGACCCCCTCGTATCATACCTACTTGCAACTCTCGGCTTGTCTTCTCTCCCTCGTTATCCTTCGGCTCACCCTAAACGCCCGCGCCGGTGCGTCTCATCTCTTTGCACAGTTAGCTTAGTCATTTCGCAGGCGTTTTGTCGGCTGAGTTTCGCGGAAGTACGAGAGATTGTTTTTCGAATCCTTTTCCTTCACTTATTGCACGAAGTTGATCGTTTTAGTTAAATTTAATTATTATTAAGCAAACTAATATTTGAAGTAATTGGTAGTATTTCAGCTATGTAAGATTTTATGTAAACAGTGAGAAACTTTGCCTAGACCATCTCATCTTGATAAAATAGTTAAAATTCTTGGACTAATATTCATTAAAAGTGTCGGTAATGAAAATAATAAAAATAAAGGAAAATATGGATTTACTCGCTCAATATTTATTCAATCTTGTAGATTCAATTTTGTAAACAGTTACTGTAGAAGTAACGAAGTAACAGTTCTAATTGTTATAAAGAAAAATGTTGCTTTACTGTCTAATACAATAAATACGTTAAATTCTATAGAAATAATTTCTATAATTAATCATTCGATAAAAATAATTTAATTCGATAAAGTTAAATAAAATCCTAATATTAAAGGTACAATTCTTACGTATATCAACAAAATTCTTATTACAATATTATTTTAATTTTTTTCACATCTTTGATTTCACAAATCGGTACTTTTGTCCATTCCCATACCAAAAATTGATTTCCATCAATTATTCGCAAATGAACGATCAGTCAGGAAACATTTTCTCTTCCCAGATTTACTTTTTTCAAATCACATAAGCTGAAATATCCCGATTCTGCCGGAGATATTCATCTTCCGATTTCTGACGGAGAAAAAATAAAAGAAATCATGTTTTAATCTTCTGACAGACGTTCGTGTTATTTCTGCGCGCGTTGCGTTATTCTCTGCCGGACATGCTGTGGAATGAAAATTTGAAAGAATCCGATAGGACACGTTGTCAGTGGTGATTGATTGCCCCTTTGACCGAGACGCGTCCTTTTTTCTTCCTTTTTTTCCATTTTTTTTTTTTCAAATTGAAAATTAATTCCACGCTTTTAACGGTGAACTTTCGAAACATTACGATACACCCTGGGAGGGGTATCGATTTCCCATAGCAAAGAGGTAACGTCGGTGCCGTTACCGGCGACAGAAAGAAAATTTGTCTCATCGTAAATTTAAATGAGCCATACTGCGTAGTTTAAATTCCGATACGCGATCGAACGCATTCAATTTTTTTTGTCGCCGCTTATCACGGTAGATTAAGTACCCATTTATCACAGGCCCTGATGAATGACTCGCGCACGTGTGTACATAATATAACACGGTACAGCAGCTGACAGGGAATATCAATAGGATTTTTTATAAGACACTTTATCCTACGTTTCGAACAATTTCGATCAATTTTTTCACCCTTGAAGGGTTAAAAAATCGCTCCTTTCAAATTCCTTCGTAAACTATTTTGAAAAGAAGCTTAAGAATTTTTTCAATAAAACGTGTAACGTTTATTCTATAATACAAATATAAATCTTCTTTTTTCTTCTTTCTTTAATTATTATTTTATATTTGCGACTGACCTTTACGTGGTATACTCGACAAATCTACCGAAATTATTTCACCTTCCACGGAATTTCACTTACCGCAAACTTGAAAATTCCGCGCGACCGTAAAACAACCGTGCACGCGCATATTTTCGAATATTTCCGTAGTTCGGACGCGATGAATATTTCGCATCGAGTCTTTACGCCCGCCCTTAGCGCGGCCGAGAAATTCGGTGGCGTATAGTCCACCCTTAACGTACAGCCAACATTTTACGAGGGCTCGCTGTAGACACTCTTTGTTTGCTTATAGTGGACGTTTTACGACAGCTGCTTATGGTTCCTCTTAGCATACAGTGGACGCTTAGCGGCGTGTAATTATGCTTGCCCTTCGTCGCTGCTAGCAAGTTAAGTAACCGTAACCCTAAACTCCCACATAACCCCTCTCTATCGCTCTGCGTTACATCGAAATTCGATTACCTATCGATAAATTAAGACGTCTGTAAAAGAAAGACGGAGGGAGAAAACGGCAGCCTGAACGACGAACGAAAATAACCGAAGGATAACTCACCGTTTCGCCGTAATTGAATAAATACATATAACGCAAACACGGATAACTCGAGGAAGTTTCACCGAAGGAAAGTCATTATTCTTGAACGGTACACCAGCAGGCAGAAAGCTAAAACTTCGACATCTCGATACTAGCGCAATACGTTCAAACTATTCGAGATATCCCGAAGCAACGTCTTAATAATGAAACTTATCCCGGAAAGCGTAACATCGTGAAAACACACCGCGATTTCGTACTGGATAAACCGAGAGATCAGGACTTTCAAAAATTCCGCCGTCGAATGCGGGACGAGCTAAACGGCGGAGGAGTGGGGGAAGGGAGGGGATAAAGGTGCGTTAGAAGTGAAACGAAGAAATTCGACGATGAAACGAATCAAGATGGATACGGGATACTCGAGGTTCATACACCTTGGTTCAATTAAATTCGCGGCCGGAAGAACAATAATTGCTTCGCGTTTCGTTCTTTCCTACCCTTCCTTCCACCACCGGCGAGTCGTTCTCCTTTCTCGTTCGGTGAATTTCCCGTTGAAAAGTTTCGCGGCCACTTCTAATTAGACTTATCCCATTGCTCGTAGTAGGAGACGAAACTTTCTATAGATTGGAGGGAAGGAGAGCTAATGGGGCGATAGGTTGTAGCGAACACTTCGGCGATCAAAATTAATGCGGCCGAGAATGTTGGACATCGATACTTTTTCTACCGAGGATCTTCCATTTCGATTCGTGAAATTACCCGAAACGCTCCACGAGAACCTTTGAATGGGAAACTTGGACGGAGAGAAAAATCCTCTTATCATCGTCCGTGTACACACGTGTAACACTGTACAAATGCGGTCCGCCTTTTAATAGCTTACCGGGAACGCTGCTGTTGTTCGCGAATCCGCGGTAACACCGCTTTATTTTTGTTGTCGTTTCTCTTTTTTCGGTTTCCGGAAAATTGAAGTTGCCGAAGGTGAAGTGCGTGAAATTCTATCCTCTTGCGGAGTATTTTCAAGTATCTAATTTGGATTTGGAGATTTTAAATTTGCACGGAAAGATCGCGTGAGTTGTGACTTTTTGTGATGGAAATTTAATCTATACTAATCGTGTTATTTTTCATTCTTGTTACCTTTCGGTTTTACTTGAATTTTTTCACTTTTAGTCGTGTTACTTTATTCAATTATTTTATTATCCTTGTGTCGATAATGTAGGAACCTAGGGAAAAATATCGAGGGACCCAACCGGGAATCGAACCCGGGACCTTTGGCTTAGCAAGCCGAGGCTTTGCGCGCTACGCCAACCACTCCCTCTCTATTCCCCCGTGTCGGTTTCCTATTTTCGGGTACTACACTTGGCCATCCTGAACTGACATTCGCCCTCGAAATGTCCTAAGTTCAACAACTCAACACTTTCGGGTACAGTCCCCCAACACAGTGGCGCAACAGCCGAAACAACTCATTTTTGGAAGACGTGCACAACCCTCAACATGTTTTTCATCGCACAACTCCTGGCTTCGTGTAGCCGTAGATACCTCCATCCCGACGAGCCCCCATTTGAAGGAACCTAGGGAAAATATTGAGAGACCCAACCGGGAATCGAACCCGGGACCTTCGGCTTAGCAAGCCGAGGTTTTGCGCGCTGCGCCGTGTCGGTTTCCCATTTTTGGGTATGGAGGCCCCGATACTACGATAATCAGAGGTACCCTTTTCCATATTTTTACTTAAAATATTTCATCTGCAAGGTAAAGATTTTAATGTTATTTGGAACATTTTCTATCCGTGTTTGCTTCGAGTTTAGAATTTTGTTATCAGAAAACTATTGACATTGGACGATAACGTAAGAAAATTTGATTATTTGTATTGGTAGCGACCGAACGCGAATAAATTAGTTCTTCCGTTATGAATATTCTTGAATATTCCTGAGAACAGAGTTGCTACATTTTACTCCTGCAACAAGATAACAGTTTCAAGTAGGTGTTTACGATTCGACAATCTTCTCATCTCGACGCTATAAACGAGAGGTAAAGGGTACTAATTCATAAGGGGTTCGTAAAGAAATCCACGAGATAGTTATAACAGACAATTACAGGTTTACGAGTCCTCTATAACTTCATAAGAGCTGGTAGTCAAAGTGAATCAACTGATTAACCGATTCCTTTTAGCTACCCTGCAAAACTGAGCCAAATAAGTCATAGAATAAAATTTCAAATCTGCGGAAACTTTACAAAGAGTCAAACTTTGTAAACGAAAATTCATATTTTTAAACCTACACTTCAGTATCCTCAAAATTACTCCACTATTTCAAAATACTCATTTACAAAAAAAAAAAACAATTTCAACAAATTCGAGGGCGGATTGAAAAGTTCGCGGCCTAAGTGGGAAGAACTGCTGCTAGGTGCTTGCAATTTTTACGGTGTAATCTGTGTTCATTTGTGTACCGACGTACGAAATTTCGTGGCTCTCTTTTACAGCTGGTGAAGTAGGGGTGTTTACAGCGACGGAGAAGAGACGAATAGAAGCGAGGAATGATCCAATACCTGGTGACAAAGGACACCACCGCAAGGACCTTGAATGATTTTCGCAAGGACTTCGAATAATTTTTGCAAGGTCTTTGAATGATCTTTGACGAGGTCCTTTATCTTCAGGTATTAGATCGTCGTTCGTTTTCAAATTTTGTCTATATACCTCTACTTCGCTAGCTCTAAAAGGGAGAAAAATGACGACAGAGACACGAAACTGTATGTATTAGTACACAATTAATTACATATTATTCGGTAAAAATTACAAACACTTAGCTGCAATCCTTCATACTTAGGCCGTGAACTTTTCAATCCACCCTGGTAGCTATTAGGTGGACAAATTAATTTTGTGCCTTTTTCAAAATTTCTCGACAACTTTACCGACTAAAAACCAAAATATTGTACTTTTTCAGAGAGGAAATTCGTGAGTTATTCGATAAACAAAAAAAAAGTCATTCGAGATAATAGAAATCATTTGGAACATCAAAGCTGTGTTCGATCTTTCATAAATAAACACTTTAGTGAGAACTGCACAAAAGTGTCATTTACACGATAAAATATTTCCTCAAAACTCGAAGAAAATCGAAGGCTTAAAAAATCGTACTTAAATTACTCGAAAAAATCGCAGACAGATTTGAATTTGCACGGTGCACGAGTGTAATCGTACGAAAAGCTGAGCTGGACAGTCAATGAACGATATCGCATCCGTGAACTGAAAGTTCGACGGAAGGTCAATTCGCCTCTGCTAAAGGAAGCAGTCGTGTATCGGTTCTCAAAAGCGGAGCTCTTCTCCTGTATACGCTTTTCCGCTGATCCGCTCGTCTCACCTATGAATTTCGATGGGAAAAAAGTGCTCTCGACTCTCTCAAAAGGGCCGGCGCAGTTGCATCCACGGCGGTAACGGCCTGCGGTCTTCAACATAGATATACATATATCTCCAGGGTGAACAAGAGGCCAGGTGGAAATTCGTAGGCGAATAACGCTACGGAATTTCGATCGTGAAACATCGCTACCGATGCTGGCGAATGTGTCTGAGAGAAACATTTCAGTCCTGTGTCGGATAAACTGTACACGTTGTACAGTTAAACTTTTAAGTTGTGGTTTGATAATTTAGTAGCATCGAGTTGATCGGTGACTCGATATCAAGTTTCATTAGAAATTGAAGGAAAGAGAATTAACCTTTTAAATGGGGAAGACGAGTTAACTCGTCATTGGTTCGTCGACTACAATGGTTTATTTATTGAAGGAGTGTTTATTTTTGGATAGAAAATTAGATATTCACATTTGCAAGAAGAGAAATTAAATAATTAGTTATAATTTGTATTCGCTTTTAATTGTAAACTAGAGAGATTCAATTTTTGTTTGAGAAGTGAGCTTGGTTTACAGGTTGAAGAAGAGAAGATGGAAAAATAGTTCTTCTTTTTGCAAAAGTGAAAGCTATTAATTTTTTAAGTAACGTGAGAGGTTCGAGTTTAGTAGCGAAATTTGACGAAAAGTAGCGTGATTAAAGGGGGTCTTCTAGTGTGACGGTTGGAAAAAATCGATTTTCATTTTTTTGCATATATCGAAAGTGCAACTCTTTAAGAGTGTAATCCTGAAGTTTTATAGTTGTATTCAATAAAATAACGAAGTTACAGCTCGTTCAGTGTGACACATCAAGGGAGAATCTAAATTGCACTGAAAACTTTAAACGCGTTTTTCTCGGAACCATGTTTTCTGAAATGATTGCCACGATCTGGCAAAAACTACTGAACCAATCGAACTCAAATTTTGCACATGTCTTCAGAACATGTGTGGCTATGGTCGGTAGTAGAATTATGCCAAAATATATATTTTTCTGATTTTCAGAGCCTCTGAAAGACGAAAAGAAGTCGAAGAAATCGATACTTCGTATTCAAAGTGCCGTCATTGTTTTAATTTTCAATATTTTTCTTTTATTTTACTACCGACCACAGCGACATGCATACTAAATAAGAATCAATTGGATTTTTTTATTTTTGCTAAGCAGAAAAAGCTCAAATCATGGCAACAATGGATCTACTTGGATTTTTTTATTTTTGATAAGCAGAAAAAGCTCAAATCATGGCAACAATGGATCTACTTTCTTTTTCATGCTCCTGTTTGACGTGCTCCACAGAAGCCATATTTAATTATTTTTCAACAACAAAAATTTGTAACGATTCTTCAAGGACAAGTAAATACTTAGGAATAAAGCTCATGTTAATAACTGTTACCGTACTTCTGTAATAAATTAGCAAAGCAGACCTAAAAAAACGGCCGTCACACTAGAAGACCCCCTTAATGTGTTTTCGACTCTGCTGTATATGGGAGAAATTAACGAAGGATTTCCTACAAATTAAGAAGTAGTATCAAATAGACTTGACTCCAAGTGATAATCACCGAAATTGACGAAACTTTGGTATATGGTAGCACTTCAAGAAATATTCGATACGTATTTTTTTATCGGCAATCGTCTGTATTGAAAGGATGAGAATCATCCTCAAAGATGGGGGTAACAAACATAATTGATCTATTATCCCAAAAATTACTAAAGGAATGGTGATAATTGACGAATTTTGTATTTTCCAGCGAAAAAATTTGAAAAATATTTCACTGTGGACGATTGTAAATACAAAAAAATACGTGTCGAATATTTTTTTAAGTACTATCATACACCAAAGTTTCATCAATATCCGATTTTCTCTTGCCAGAATTCACATTCATATCTACTCTCAAAAATCAACCCTCCAATTTGTAACGCATGTAATTTCCAAGTAACCATAAAGCACATTCTTTCGTTTCAAATTCTAAATTAAAGAAACTGAATGAAAATCTAAAAATTCTTCTTCCTAAGAAACTCAATGTTCCGCAATAAAATCCAATTTCCCGTAGTATATTAACTCCGAATCATCGCTAATAACTATGCACAAAGAATTAAATCCACTTTAAAGCTCAATTAAAAAAAGAAATTTAAAAAATTTTTTAAACGTATTTACAAAATTTTTTGAACTTTGTTTTCAAGGTAGAAACTCATATCGTCGCTGATAACCATGCACGAAGAGTTAACCCTTTCGCGACGGCGGAACTAGCCATCAGTACGCCACTAACGAACGGGTCGTCGTACCATTAGTTCACACCATACACGTTAAGAGTGTCTCGCGTTTTTTCGAGCTCCCAGTGTGTCCGTGTAAGTACGCCACTAACGGACGGGTCGTCGTGCTATTAGTGCACACCATACACATTAAGAGTGTCTCGCGTTTTTTCAAATCTTAGAGGATTTCGTTGGAACAGCAGAGGACTTAAGGATGTATCGGATAAAGGGAATGTTGTTCAGGCCTTGTTCTGTATTTTAAAATAATTCTTCACTTTGAGTTGTCGAGGCGCGAGCCAATGCGACGCGCTTAGTGGTTGCCGGATATAACCGGCGCTAGCCAGAGTGAAGCATTCAGTGAATGCCGGATATAACCGGCGCTAGTCGCGAAAGGGTTAAAGCCACTTCAAAACTAAATTTAAAAAAAATTTTTTCAATTTTTAATATATGTTTTCACTGCATGGTGAATTTTGTTTCTCAAATAGAAACTCATAAAATCGAGTCGTTGGATTTTTAAGCTCGTTACAAAATGTTACAGGAAATTTCAGTATTTAATTCATTTTACTCGAAAAGTAAAAGTTTCATTTTATCAATCCAGCAATTTGAATGGTAACAATCGTGATGAATAGTCAAGGGTTCGCGGTCCACGTGTAATGAATTCAATCAATAATGCTCCACTTTAGTTCGGAAATATATTCGCGTTTGATTTGAAATTGTATCGCTGTTCGATTATATTTCGAAACAATTTCCCCCCGGATACAGTTGAATTCCGACGAAATTTCAATAATTTTATCGTCGATTCGTTACTTTATTAATGGCTTTTAGAAATGTTAGACCGAGTAGAAGGACAAACGCGTTCGAAAACGTCGGATCAATTTAAACCTGTTTTCACGAAGCGCGAGCGATGCGATAGGAAAGGATTCTATTCTGGGACATGCATATGCATCTGTTCACACATTTGTGCGTGACGTCGCGTTCAAAATTGTCCCGTTAGAATAGCAACCGTGCAATTCAGTTTGCAAATATTGCGGTTGATTTCCTACCAAACAGTATAACGATCAATTTCGTACATTGTTCCTTTAGATTTCATTACTCTTTCTGTATCGTTTTAACGTGGTCACGATAGAGCATATCTGTTTGCATAATTTCAAATGTGGTTTAATTTTTTCCTAAGCGAACGAACAAATGAAATCTAGAGAGAAATCTAGTCTTTCAATATCTACTGTGCGAGATGAAGTAGTGAAATCTACAGAAAGTTATTTTTCCAAGATGCAAAATAATATATTAATTGAAATTACAATATCGTACACTGTTTTTAATACATTTCTATTTTTGCGAATTGGACGAACAGATGAAATCAAAAATTGAGGTAAAAGAAAATTAAATGGCATTCAATGTCTACTGTATGAGTTGAAGTAATGAAATTCATCGAAAGTTACCATTTTTATATGAATTATTTTTTTAAGATGCAAATCATTCTACTAATTTAAATTACAATTCCATACAGTATTTTAAATACATTTTTATTTTTGTCAATTGGACTAATAAATAAAATCTAAAAATTAAACTAAAAACAGTAGATGGTATTTCAATATCGACATATTTTCTAAAATAAAGTAATGAAATTCGTAGAAAGTTACCATTTTTACAGCAATTATTTTTTTAAGATGCAAAAGAAGACATTAATTTAAATTACAATTTCATACAGAATTTTAAATACATCTTTATTTTTGTGAATTGGACCTACAAATAAAATCTAAAAATTGAAATAAAAAGAGTAAATGGTATTTTAATATCTATTTTCTAAGATAAAGTAATGAAATTCATAGAAAGTTACCATTTTTACATCAATTATTTTTTTAAGATGCAAAGGAAGACATTAATTTAAATTACAATTTCATACAGAATTTTAAATACATCTTTATTTTTGTGAATTGGACCTACAAATAAAATCTAAAAATTGAAATAAAAAGAGTAAATGGTATTTTAATAGAAAATTCACTAATTTAAAATGCAGTATCATAGAGTTTTTTTTATAATGCTTCATATTTTAATGAAAAATATATTCTACTTACACTTTAACGAGAAATCGTTGAAATTTCATTCCCTGAATTTGCACGAAATTTGATATATCCTTGTGTAAAGTACAAGTGTAGGCCAAAAGGTAAGGAAATTTATTTGGTGCGGCCGATATTTGTACATCTCCTTGTACAACTCGAATTCCCCTTTATGACGTGGATATAATTCTAGTTTGTGCAACAAAGCGGAACGGAAAACTTTGCATGAACAATTCGTGCCTTTTATCATAAAATCATCGTTGAACAAAAACAGCTCTCGCTCCAGTTTCCTCGAAACACTCGCTATATCGCAAGATATACATCCAGCAACGCCGAGGAGAGGTGTCTGTCCTTTTTGTTTTCACCTCCGTCATAGACTTCCTCCACGTTTCACCAAGTTTCTGGCTTTAAAGTCGGAAAATTCTTTTAACGAGTATCCGCGTTGTAAGAAAGACACGG
>NW_017100518.1:192295-205533 GCF_001263275.1 Habropoda laboriosa | reverse complement strand
GAAATTGCCAAGTTCTCGTGCTTAAATGCGCTCATTACGTTGTACTCTTCGAGAAAAATTTGAATCGCTCTTAAAAGGAAAAAGCGCGAGACAGGGAAAAAGCGAAATTACGCTCGATCAAAATGGGGTTTTTACGAGAAACTCGATCGGTACTTTTCCGTCTTCTGATACAAATGGAACGTTAACGAGGCACGGGAAACTAATGTTCATTTAACGGAACGTCGAATATCTGGAAAAGATGTAAACCTCGATATTTCCGGATAGGATACATAATTTAACGATATCTAATATTCGTAATTCTGGTTTATAATTTTGCTAAATTCTCTCTGTAAAATGATAATGAATATTCACGAGCAGAAATTTATTCTGTTTAAAAAGTTTGCAATTTCAGGGATTCTAGATTGAACAATATTTTTTTGTAGGATTTTGATAATTTTGTAATGACTCTTTTGAGGTAAATAACTTTGTATTAAAATTTTAACGATAATGAGACGTGTTTCGCGTTCAGTAAGCAGATTTTTATAGATTTTAGTAGACTTTAGTAAAATTCAGTAGAATTCAGTAGATTTGAGCAGACATCGAAAGATTTCGATAGATATTAATGGAATACAGCAGATTTTAATAGAATTCGGTAAATTTCAGTGGATTTCAGTAAATTTTTGTAGATTTTGGTAAATTTCAGCAAAGTTCGGCAGATTTTAATAGATTACACCAAAAATTCAGTAGATTTTAGTAAAATTCAGTAGAATTCAGTAGATTTGAGCAGACATCGGAAGATTTCGATAAATATTAGTAGAATACACTAATATTTCAGTAGGTTTTAATAAATTGTTGTAGATTTTGATAGATTTCAGCAAAGTTCAGGTAGATTTTAATGAATTAAAGCAAAAATTCAGTAGATTTTAGTAAAATTCAGTAGAATTCCGTAGATTTGAGCAGACATCAAAAGATTTCCCTAGATATCAGTAGAATACAGTAAATTTCAATAAATTTTACCAAATTTTTCTACATTTTGATAAATTTCAACAAAGTTCAGTAGACTTCACTATGCTCCACATTCAGCAAATGTCCCAATACTCGCGAACAGGCGATTACATATACATATACAAACTCACACGTTCATTAATATTCATCCTTCACACTGTTACAACCACAATCTATCCTCGTTAACTTTTTTAATCCAGATCAAATTAAAAAAGATAAAACCTTCTTATTCCCCTCCGTTTAACCACATTCAAACGGATATCTCGTCGATTCGGAGCGCGATAAAAACCCCGGCAGATATTACCGCGTACGTAAATTTCCAGCATTTTCCCCCCCGGCTCCCTTAATACTAACGATCGGTTGATCAATTAGGTTGCTACGTCGTGGTATGATAATAACAGTCCCGGCCGAAAAGGAGAGTGGAAACAATCTAACACGTGTAACGCGTCAGGTGGAGACGAAGACAAAGCGTGCCGCGGAACTGGCGTGCAGAATTACGAGAAGATCGCGTGCTAAACGATTTTCCTCTTTGACTAGCCCCTTCCTTCTCCCTCTCTGTCTGTGCTTCTTTTGTCCATAACCACGATTGCGTTATAACACGAGGGAAAGCGACGTAGAGGGTAGTGGAACGCCGCAAATCGCTGCGATACGATTGGTAATGAGCTTTACATTGCAGGCAAGTTGCCAAAAATCGAACGAAATTGCCGTTCTAACGTTTGGAAAATTAATTTTTTCCCCGGATGAAAAGTTCGCCAGATTCCCAGCTTCCTATTGATAACTCGAAGAAGGAAAATTGTAATCGGATGGTGATTTAAACCTTTGGCGGTCCAATTAGTCCGCGCTCGTTTGATACCATTGTAGTCTCCCTTTGTTTCAATATTTCAGCGTAATATTAGTTATAAAATACAGCAGTTATCCGAACCCCGATTATCCGAGCCATCGGTTCGAGGAGTAAACAAACTTATGGTGTAGCGGTACCGATTGATGAGTAAAAAATAAACTTTCTTAATAAATTTTTTTTTCTTTAATATTTCCATCAATAAGTAATTTTAGGCTTCATTTAGGCTTCAAGCACATGCATATGTTTCATTAAGTGCACTGTTTGATTATCCGAGCAATTCGATTTTCCGAACCACCTCAGTCCCAATTGGTTCAGATAACTGACGCTCTACTGTACTAAGTTTCAGTCTAATATTAATGCATTAAAAAATGGTTTATTACCATTTATAATTTATCGTCGTACGATATCTGAAAGGAAAAATTCTTACGTGGAGTCTGACTCGACGTAGGATCGCGAAGGGTTAACACTAACCGTACCGACACTTATCCGGGCAAATGACCGGTTACGAAATAATCATATTTCTTCCGAAAGGAATGCAGGCGATTATCAATTTAATATAGGAAACAGCCTTTAGATAATAATATTCAAAAAAGAAAATTACGTATTTTTATTTTTAAGAAAATACAGGGGAAAACAGGTGCATGGTTTTAAATTGAAATTTCATTTGACCGGGCCGTGGTGCGGTTAGTGTTAATTTCGACGCGTTTCCAAAGCATCGAAGGGTAAGAAAATTGTAAAAAAAGCGAAGGAAATGGGTAACGAAAATGTAGCAAGACGCGACGAGACGACAGAGAAATATTCCCCTCTCTCCATCAACGCGCAGAAGAATCGCGTGGCATTCAAAAGTGCATGCGTTTCATTCATCACAGCCTTAATGACCTTCCCACTCTTGCTAAATTAATGTCCTCCTGGACTCTGTCGGGACTCACGCGGAGCTCGTTTCACTCCTTAGACTGGTTATTAACATTAAACTCAAGTTAGAAAGCTACGAATGCATTATTTATACCAGTTTAATCGTGGCCAGTCGTCGTTGGTGGAAAAAAGAAAATAGAACGTTATTAATCATCCCCTGCTGGAATTGATTACTTAATTAAGGTAGAGTTTACGTGTAATGAAATACATTGTTCGGCTGCGCGTTCTGATTTTGCAACAAACGCGTTCCCCGCTTATTTTTCTTTAATCTTGTCCGAAACTCTGCGTGTATGCGCGTGTGTTGTTTGTATCTCGCGTATTTAACGTATCCCAGTTTCGCGTGAAAGGGGAAAAACAATGTGCTCGGCGAAGTGAACATAAATCAATTTTATGCCTTTCAAACCCGATGCATGACACGTAAAATTCTTTAAAAACAATGCAATGATGCCGTATCGCTCACTATCAACGACAGGCTCAGCCTTTTTTCGTTGCTACACAGACGACAATAAAATAGGGCTTCTGCATGGTGTTTTACGAATCGCGGCGAAATTTTCTTTCCGAACGATCGCTTACTCCCCTTTCCCTCCCGAAAAATTTGTTAAACAAATCGTGTAACCAACTTGTGCTGTACAACAGCACGCGATAATTTACTCCGTCCGCATCGATGAAACGTGAATAAGAATATCGCGATGCAAAAAATTCGAACGTAAACTGCGGGGCAGCTTTTGACCTAAATACATCACGCTGGAGGAATTTGAAGGAAGAGAACCAACGTTAATCCTGGTGATCCTGGGTGATTAGAGATTCGAATTTTTATGCAAATACGCTTTCACTTTTTTCGCTTATTTGACAACTTCTTTACAGAAAAGTAATTTAAGAAACAGGAGGATATTGAAAGCACCTTTTAACAATTTTTTTCCTCCTAAAGATTCGAATTTGTACATAAATACGTTTTTACTTTTCACACTTTTCTTACGCAAAAGTAATTTAGGAAACAGGAGGATATTGAGAACGCTTTTCAGCAATTTTTCTGTCTTAAAGATTCGCATTTTTATATAAATACGTTTTCACTTTTCGTAACAAGTAAAACAGGAGGATATTGAAAACACCTTTTAGCAATTTTTCTGTCTTAAAGATTCGAATTTTTAAATAAGCAGAATTATCGACAAAAGTGTATGGAATCTTATGGAAATTATTTTAAATAAAATGTTTAATTTTGGTGAAGTTACGTTTTTTTAAAGTGGACGGCGTTAAAACCGCGGGAACTTTCGCGATGGCCCAAGATCATCACTGAAACTATCCCATTTAAAAGGTTTTCCTACTAAAATCAATTTATTTTCGCACTTTCTTATAGTTTCACGCCTCGAAAATATCTCCACGAAGTTTTAAAGCTTAATTCTCAAAATTGGCAGAAATATACGCCTTCGAAAGAAGCGGTTTTATATAGTCTTAAACTGCAGTTAAAACTTTAAACGCGTTTTTCTCAAAATAGCATTTTCGAAGCTGGCTGACATGCTTACCAAAAAACCAGAAGTCAGATCCACTCGAAATTTGTCAAGTATATTCAACAGATGTTGCTTTATCGTCTCAACTAGAATTCTGCAAATATTTTCAAAATTCAGATTTTGCAGTAAAAAAAAAACCATCACTTTTGCAAAAATCGAAAGCAATTTCTTTGAAACCTCGCCATTTCTTTATTTCTCAATACTTTTTTATCATTCCAGTTCAGACGATAGCCACACGTCTACAGATCAAGACTACGTTTGCACTTTATATTTCGAACAAGTACAACGTCTGATATCATGATGATTCACGGTGCTCCTATTTCACGAGAAATACATATTTTCACTTATAAAAAATATTTCTGTGTTCTCAAAAGCTGACAGAACGAACCCACAAATTTGCAAACGGATACGTGCGGCGCTTGCTTCGTTCTAAATTTCCGAAAAATCAAGGTTTCTTCAGCCGTCGCGGTAGGAAGATACCTTAAGCAACCCTATACTTTCTACCGACCCGTTTCTCGTTAAAACCACCCTTATCGATGCACGCGAATCAGTTGGCTAGGTAAAATAAATGGTAATTGAAAAAGCGTGATTAAAAGTGATCACCGGCACTTCTAATGGAGAGGAGAGAAGCAAATAAGAGACAAGGCGAAAGTTGGCTGTCAGTGATGGTCTAGAGGCGGCATCGTCTTCCCGACTTCCTTTTTCCACTCTTACCCGTGATGCATTGCATTCTGCAACGGCGGGGCCGTATAATGCACGGCGGCGGCTCTTCGAAACCGAAAAAGGAAATAAACAAAAGCCCCTTAACTGAAATCAGGAATGTGAAGTAGATGGTAGTTTAAAACGATTCGCCTGGACGGGCTTTTCCCTTCTTCCTTTTCCTTTTCCCCCTGTCCAATACTCGCATTCTACTCGTTCCTTCGCCTCCGCCACCATGGGCCAACCACTCTCACTGCTTAAACTATACCCGCTACGATCCTTTACCTATACACGAGAAACATATGCTCGCTCGTTTCCACGCTGATCTCCGGTGCTAGTTTCGCGAGCCTTTACGCGCCAAACTCTTGGACCCGGTGTATTGGATATTTGCATAGCCTTCGTGGTCAGAAAACTATGTCCCGCAGAGACGTGGGACGCGTACCAAATGGAACTTTGAATCTTTTACTCTTTCACTCTGCCAGACGTATTTCCAGCGAGGACGTGAAAGTGGAAAATTGTTTTGGGAGAAAAATTCGTCGGGTGACAACGCTCGATTCGTAGCTTTCGATAGTTGGGATCGTGCAAGTTTAACAACTTCACGTATGATTTCTTTTTTCGATTGTACATCTAAGCGTGAGATATTTGTTGCTTTAGTATTGTATTAACACTAAACGTACCGACACTTTGTGTACACCTATTCTTACCGTAGGCGGTCAAATGATCGGATATGAAATAATCATATTTTTCCGAGAGGAATACAGGTGATTGTCAATTGAGTACAGGAAACAACGCAGAAAATAGTCTTTAGATAATAATAAATAAAAAACACATTTACATTTTTATTTTTAACAAGAACGGGAAAAAGAACAGATGAATGGTTTTAAATCAAATTTTAAAACCGGTCATTTTACCGGGCGTGGTACGTTTAGTGTTAAGTAAGAAAATCTTATGTATTATAAATCAATTAAAATTGGAATTAAAATTCATTTCTGTTAGAGATATGACTGTTTTTATCAAATCTTGACAAGAATCTGTGGATAAACTGTTATCGGGGATTTGTTAATTATTTTTCGTAATTTTTATGAGTTTGTGAAATTTTGGATACTTTGGTTTGGTGACATCTTTGAATTTGTAAATTGAATGGACTTTTTTTGGAGTGAAAATTTAAGTAAATTGAATTTGATTAGTACTGTACAATGAATTTTTCGATCTTCCTATACAGAACTGTTGAAAATTAATTTGTAATTTGTGATAGCACCACTGACATCTTTAAGACTTTCGAAATTTGTGAGAATAATTCGAAAAAGCCAATTGCACAGTTATGCTCCGCGGTGTATTATTAGGTCATCCTGAAAATTCCCGCGTTTTTAAGCCGTTCGTTTCGAAAAAACATAACTTCACTGAAATTCAACATCTTTATTTCGAATAATTTCCATAATACTCGACACACTTTTGCCAGTATATTAACAACATTAATTTCCCATACATAAAAATCTGGATCTGCCTAAAAATTCTTTACAGGTTTATAAAGAAAGCTGGAAAAACTATTTTACCTAAGTAATTACAAATCTCTATTTCTCCTTCTTTTTTTCCATTTCAAAACTCTTGATTTAGAAACAAAGAGGAGAAACTGACCTAGCTGATAGTAGCTGTTGCATACACTACGGTGCATAGATTGAATCTTGAAAGTTTATGGTCGTGTATCAGTGAAATTGTTTTAATATCAGTTAGTTTCAATTTCTGTAACAGTATCCCATGATGGACGATACAGCAAAGCGTGCAGCAACCGATACAGCTTGCGTATAAACATTGAATATCGTTTGATAGGTAGAATTGCTTTACGGTCCAGCCGAGAGTAAAATTGAGGAACAATTAGAATCTATTAGAAGAATCTACCGATACGCATTTTTCGCGTGAAGAAAATCAACGTAAAAACCATCGTTCCGTAAAGCAAAAATCGTACAAATTTCTTCTCCGCGTAGCCGAGAGTAAAATTGAGGAACAATTAGAATCTATTAGAAGAATCTACCGATACGCATTTTTCACGTGAAGAAAATCAACGTAAAAACCATCGTTCCGTAAAGCAAAAATCGTACAAATTTCTTCTCCGCGTTTTTTTTTTTTCACCGGAAAAATTGGAAACTACGTGCGAACGGTAAATAAAAGTGCTGCCACGACGTGAAGAAACGGAGGAAAGTGAGTTCGGATGAGGTACATACAACCATCAGCGTGATATAATAATTTAAGTACGTGTAATAAAGGATGAACGACTACAGGCGTTTTTACGACCCGACAAGACACACCGGGGCGAGGGCTCGACTACGCTTTTCCGTCTCATTTCGCCTCCGGTGCACCTGGGAAAAGTTTAAACAGCCACTGCCGCGTACCAGTGACTGCACCTATAGTGGCCACGCAATTAAAACGAAGAAAACAAAAAAAGCTTTTAGTGCGCGGTAAAAACCATAAAAGGAAAGGATTACACGGTGTAATTTCGTGCGGAGGAAAGAAACGGGGTTCGTTGGTGCGCGGCAAACGGAAGTGCTGTCACAAAAGGAAGTGTAAAAGCGCTTTTCCAGATTTAGAACCTCAATTAAGGCTATGGAGAAGAAGAATCAATGCAGAAACACCGAGTAATCCATCCACTTCCATGGACCGCGACAGTGACTTTTGTTCAAGTAGCATGAGCGGGGCAAATAAAAAGGGAGGGAGAGAGAGGGAGAGACGGAAAGTGGTGGAAAAGGGAGAAAATAAAACGGGTTGGTACAACGTTGGCTATCAACCACGAACCTGGCGTTTCGTTTCTGCCGAGAAGGAGAGGAAGAGAGGAGAGAAAAAATAGAGAGAGAGAGAGAGAGAGGAATAAACAATCGAAGTTCGCGATCTTCGCGCGTTTCTGTTTTGAATGTGTTCCATTCGGCAAGGAAAACGTGGAAACTTTTCGCGATTAAAGTTTCGCCATTGTGGCAGGTTAATCGCGTGGAAAATGATTCCGTAAAATTCTCGTTATTCCCTCTGTCGATTGTTTAATTTGCCTTAGGTGGTTTTCAATATCAACCGACTGTATTCTTCAAATGTTTCAGGCAATGTGTGTACGGTGTTTTTCCCACGTGTGGATTTTGAAATTCGTATTTTTCGTTTATATTTGAGAAGTTTGTTTCTTGGAATTTAATACTGTAATACACTTTCTGTAGAAGTTGATACGAATGTCCTGAAGATATGCAGACTTTTGTTCGAAAATTTATACGATTGTCTCTTTTTGTTTTTATCAAATTTTTAAGCAATTTAAAAATAATTCTTACACGTGTTTATTATAAAATAAGAGACGAAAATTTTTGTCATGAAAAGTGGTGTTAAGACTCTGAAAAACTGATTAAGAAAAAACTCCTAAAGTATTGCGTTTCATGAACACTTTGCAAAATCTGAGGGTTCCAAGAACCATGGTTTCTATAATAATTGTTGGATTATTAGGAAAAATGAGCGCTTGTCTGTGTAATAGTAACAGCAGAAATGATCAACATACTGAGACAGATTGACATAAACATATACAGAAAAATAACATAGAAACCATCTGTTTAGTATGGGTGACGCTGATATGTTTTTTTCTCAGCGTCTCGTCGATGTTTGTTTTATCACTTGCGTAGCGACGTGCCTTCCTCGCGTATCAAACTAAAGAAGTATTTATAATTCAAATAATATCTTTTAATTCATCACCATAAATTCTAATACTAATCGCTACAATTTGATAATTAATTGCCCAAAACTTCTCTGGTTTGTAGTTTATAATCTTCAAGTCTCTGTGGTCGCATATTTCATTATTCATAAATGTCCAAAGTACGAAACAATCGATCAGCCAGTGTAACATCCTAACAATTAAAAGCCCCAAAACAGCTGGAAAATAAAATTCTCCTTACCTTATCTAAGCACTCCTCGATCTCGAAAATCCGGAATCCGTGGCACCCTCTTACCCCAGCATCGGTGGCATTCTTATCCCTTGATTGGTCCCGGAACCACCTTCAACACCTTTAGACACTGCACGACGCCGTCCACGTTGTATCACACAAGAATCACGTGTCTGGTTAACCGCGTTTCTCGATCATGTCCAAGTTCCTCCACCGAAACCAAAAACTCTCTCAAACGATCTACCGCGACCTACGGACCTAAGTAAACGGATTCACGCGTGACTCATTTCAGTTGTATCACACAAGAATCACGTGTCTGGTTAACCGCGTTTCTCGATCATGTCCAAGTTCCTCCTAACCAAAAACTCTCTCAAACGATCTACCGCGACCTACGGACCTAAGTAAACGGATTCACGCGTGACTCATTTCGAAACCCGAGAACAACGAAACACCACTTTCACAATTCGACGAAGAAACAAAGAAGAAGGAAAAAACGGAAAGCCGAAAAAGAACTGAATCGACGGTGAACACGAATCATATCAATACCACGATGCAAACGTGTGGGAACGATCAACGATCAACCATGCTTCGCGTTGGACATATTTCGATCGAAATCGCGATCGAAACGCGAGAACAAACTTCGACGAAGTTTAACGAACAACGACGACACTTCCACGACGTGGATTCGGAAACTGATAAGAGGAAGAAGCCTGGCACGAGCGAATCTTCGACGAGATTTTCCGAACCGGGTGGAAATGTGGATCACGTGGCTTTTGCGTACGACTCGCCGGCACTCGTAGCTACGAACTGACGAACACCGTTACACCTTCTCGGCGACCCGTGGAGAACTGCGTTCACTACGGTTCCCCACCCGACGCTTTGGGGGCAGGACGCTCCGCGTTGCTTAGTAGACGCGACGCGCGACGTCGCTCCGCCTCCACGTGCAACTCTCTACCTACCCCCGGATCCTCCGCGCCGCGGCGAACCTTCGCGGGCCTTCGCAACCCTTCTCTTCCTTGGCCGTTTTCGGCCCGGTCCGTTTCTCGCCGCTCTTCTCCTGTTCTATCCGCATCTGATCGTACCACTTCACGCCGCGCCTCTTACCCCGACACCACTGTCCGAGAACCCTTCTTCTCCCGCCGAACAAGCACCCCCTGTAATCCCGATGCCGGTTGACCATCGGTTCCCTTCACATAATGGACTTTGTTATGATTAACAAGGGTGAAAGTGATACATCGCAGCGGTTGTACTTGGAGCTTTGGTAATTTGAAAATTCCGACTCTTTTTCGTAACTTTGCAGGTTTGTAGGACCTCGGGAGAAGTATTGGGAATTTTCTTTTGGTCGCTGTTTTCGGTTCTTCGGGGTGAAAAGGGTAGTTGAATGAAGATAAGTGTTACTTTATATCCCTGTGTATTTTTGAAACTGTAGTAGATGTATGAAAGTGTTTGTAATAAATGTTTAATGGGTTTTTGTGCCTTATATGACGATACTTTTCTTGAGGTTCTATACAAACCTGCAAAGTTTAAAAAGAAAGCGGAATTTTTGGATTACCGAAGTTTCCTTGTTAGTGGATAAAATTGTTAGGATTTTAGGACGATCGTTTTTATGGACGAGTTTAGAGTTTAGATTTTTAGTTGTTTGGGAGGAAAGAAATTCGGATTTGTTGTGATTTTAGGTTTTTTTTTGGAGAAGCAAGAATTAACCCTTTATTCACACTGTACAGTTCGCGCCTTTTGATGCACTTCTAGCATAATTTGGTCCTTAATTTAATGAAAGAAATTTTAAAACGATACAGAGAAAAAAATTTGAATTGATTATGATTTTATGTTTTTTTGGAGAAGCAAGAATTAACCCTTTCATTGATGCTGGCGCATTGAAAATTTACTTTCTGGTGCACTTCTAGTCCAATTTAATCCTTAATTTTATCTTCTAAGTATTTCTACCGTAATTTAATGAAACGAATTTTAAAACGAAATAGAAAAAAGGATTTGAATTGATTATGATTGTTTTTTTTTTTTTTTTTTTTGAGAAGCAGGAATTGATAATTGTTAGAAAGAAATTGGCTGGTAATAATGTATAATAATAGAACAGCAATATACGTGTACATTGCAATAAGCAAGTAGTATTAAGCAGATAAAGTGAAACTTGTACTGTCCTATCTACCAATTTTTCATTTTTCAGGGTGTTCTGAAATATTTGAGGATTCAAGTGTTTTTCACCCTTTAATTAAGCAAAGTTAGAATGCAATACCGTCTATAACGCCACGTGACTTAGAAGTTACGTATCCATTTATTTATATTTTATATTTTTTTAGCCCTCCTCAGCTTAATTGTGCTAATTAACATTTTTAAGAGCACATTGCAGAGAATAACATTTTTTTTTCTTCAAAAATGATTTTTCTTTTATCAAAATACCTTTCCCGCGAAGTCCGCAAGTGACTTCTGCATTCTTTCTCTTTTTATCATTTAGGGATGTGATTCTTTACTTACAACTAATATTTCCAATTTTCAAAAATTGTGTTTCTCTTTAAGAACATACATTTGCAGACCTTAAAAACGTGGCTTTAAAATTTAGAATCTAAACTCTAAACAGACTCAGGCACATTTCCGAGGACTAACAACATTTATAAAAGTGTAATGTTTGCTATAAAAGTCAGGAATAAAATAATTATTGCTCCAAAATAATTGTAACTGTTCCATATTATAGAAAGGAAAAAAAGAACTGGTGTTCGGAGGAGTTATAAATAAATGATGGTTAGTGTAATAAAAATATTTGTAAATAAGTTTTTCTTTGCAATATCATACAGTGATTCGAATTTATTAAGCAACAAGAACGGAGAAATCTTGGGATCCACAAATTGATTCATTAATTCCGACACGAGTTGGAAGCACGAAAATGCTAAGAAGAATATTGTACCCCTGAGGTAACACTCTGTTTTTGGCAAGTGTGCAGATTCGGACACATCCATTACACATGTAGATTGCAGTTAGAAGTACGGTCCCTGTGTTCACGAAATTCTTGCAAGAAGAAAGATCAGACATTCGTTATTTACTGCAGTATTCGAAATGCAATAATTACACCGAGGAAATAACTTCAACAATTAATTCATTTATCTAAAAATTATATTATATTCTTCTAATTTAAACATGACTTAAACACATATAAAAATTAACAATGATTATATGATGACATGTATAAAAATTATTTTACCAAAAATGAAAGTTAATCTTCTAACCATTCATATCCATGAATGTACGATTCGACTAATTATGAAAATTCACAAATTTAAAAAACAGTCAGACAATTCCAGAAATAAAAATTTTTCAAAAGTGTTCTTCGTGTATCAAGCTTAAAATAAAAAAATCAGGAATAAAAGAGACTCTTAACTCAGTAGCTTCTTCTCTACTAAAAAGAAGTGAAAATTTTTCATGTATCAAGCTTAAAATAAAAAAATCAGAAATAAAAAAGACTCTTAGCTCAGTAGCTCCTTCTTTACTAAAAAAACAAAGTGAAAATTTGCACGTTCACGGTCTAAATTTGATCCAACAAATCTTCAGACGAGAAACTAAAGAAAGACTTATACGTCTGATCGAAGAATTTCTAAAACGTGATACACGATCGAAATATTGTTGATCATTTCGTAAGGAGCATCTGTTTGATAAGATAAATTTCAGTGCAATCCATAGTATATACAAAAGCAACTGTGGCGCGCGTAATCGATGGAATGGCAATCTACTGTTCCACTTCGTTAATGAAACTGATATAACGTTCGAAATGAGATGCAAATGGCCCTGGGTGTGGTTGAAATGCAGATACGAGCAGCGAAGTTTTTATTTACAACCCCTATAACGAGACCGACCAGCATAATGCGTTTTTTCAAATGGATCGGTCGTATTTCTCTTCGTTGTCCGATGTATTTCTCTTGTCACTTTCTCCCTTCCTTCTGCGTTCTTCCTTCCCATTTATCAATCCCGCCACGGTGATATTTTAAAGACTTAAAACAGCTGACGCACAGATTCCAAACGAGACTGACGTAAACATTTTTTCACTTTTTTCCACATATTTCGTAAAGTTGAACGAAAATTAGCTTCTCTTTAAATTGTGGATTTCGGATCGCTGCGCGGATTTCGTTGAGAAAATCATAGATGAACTGTTCGATTCTTTTGCAACGCGCGAAAAATTGTCTCTTTTATTGTAATTCGATGGATAAATTTGGGAAATATTTTTTTCAAAAATATTGAGCAGCGTTGAATTTTTAGAAGATTAATCGAGATTTAATGGAAATAGTTAACCCTTATTCGCGATTTTGGTAAAGGATATACTTTGCTTTCAGGATAAAGTTTCAAAAATATTCACAACTTTTTGAAAATTTATTTATTACATTATTTTCAAAATTA
>NW_017100518.1:190389-192108 GCF_001263275.1 Habropoda laboriosa | reverse complement strand
TAAATCGACGCTGTCAGTGTAAAATAAAATTCTCTATAATATAACATTCCACTCAAACACGTCAATATATTTATTTCCCAAAATTTTTGCTTGCGTCTCAATCACTATTACACAGCAGACAGTTCGAAAAATCCACTACAAACCTCTGAAAAGAATAAAGAAAAAAATTCAGTTGAAAATACAAAGAGACAGCGTAAGAGATAAAAATTCTTCATAAAATCAGGGACACATTGAAAAACTTTCATCTTATCACTCTTATCACCGAAAAGACAATCCGATGAAACGATACATAACCAGATACGCTTAGATTGTTCGACGGAAGGTAATGGAATAAGAATCACGCTACAGGATGGTGAACCTTATTCGAAGTGTCTGTGCTACAGCGAATTAGATTTACAATGTTGTATCTACATTTTACGCGGCGCATTAAGGCGCCACCGTTTTCACGTGACGACGAAGAGAGAATTGAACGGCGGATAATATTTGAGTTGCCCGGGACCATCAAGCGACGACGTAGGGGTGACGAGGATGAAGGTTGTAGGTTAAGTAAGTGGTTAGGAAGACGGCGTTGCCCAAGTAATGGAATAAAAACACTCGACCTCGAAGTCACTATCATTGATCTGGGAGGCATTATCTTTCACCTTCTCATCCGGTGAACAGATACGTCGAAAATATCGCTGAAAAACTCTCCTCTCTTGTCGCTCCCCGGAAAATAATAAATGTCCATCGCGTGGAACCCTGTTTAACGACCTGACCATTGTTTGATTGTTTTAATGACTCATCTTTGCACTGTTATGGAACAGGAAAAATAATAACGACGTTGAAAAATTGTAATTAGACGAACTCGAAACTCGACAACGCGAAAAATCGGGACCAATGAGAGAATGAGGCGAAATTTTGTGGAATCGAATCGATTTTTTTGGGGGGAATGAGGATGACACGAAACGAAAGTGTAATTGAAAGGAGTGTGAAATTTTTGTTGTAGAAATTGAATTTCTTTGGGAAACGAAGATGAAACGAAGAGTAGTGAAACTTTGTACGAAAGAAACGATGCCGAAAAATTAACTAGATGGACTGATTTTCTGTATTCCTTACGGAAGCAACGCAAAAAATCGGGACCAACGAGAGAATGAAGAGAAATTTTGTGGAATTTTTGTGGTAAAAATTGAATCGATTTTTCTTTGGAAGTAAAGATGAAACGAAGAGTAGCGAAACTCTGATCGACAGAAACGGTATTGAAAAATGTAACTATTGAGCTGAACTCATTTTCTGTTACATAGTTTCGCTAAAAAAGCAATGCAAAAAATTGCGACGAAAAAAAAATTGAAAGAAATGTGAAAATTTGTTGTAAAAATTGCATTTCTTCGGGAGGCGAAGATAAAAGGAAGCGTAGCAAAAATCTAAGAAACTAAAGAAACGATATTGAAAAATGTAACTATTAAGATGAATTTATCCTTCCGTTACAAAAGCAACGCGAGAAATCAGGACGAAAAAAGAAAATTCGAAGAATTGTGAAAATTTGTTGTAAAAATTGCATTTCTTCGGGAGGCGAAGATAAAAGGAAGCGTAGCGAAACTTTGATCGAGCAAGACAATATTAAAAAATGTAACTATTAAGATGAACTCATTTTCTGTTACACCTTTCCGTTACAAAAACAACCGAAAGAATCACGACGAAAACACAAAATTGAAAGAAACGTGAAAATTGTAATAAAATGGA
>NW_017100518.1:182074-190357 GCF_001263275.1 Habropoda laboriosa | reverse complement strand
AGCGTATCACTGGTAAAATGACGCGAATCAAATCGTAGAACGGCGTAAAGTAGAATGTTCGGTTTCATTAATGCGCACAATGCGAAACGCATACACGTATCTAGGTGCCGCGAGATAGTACGTGTTTCGCAGCCCTTTTATAGATCCAGTGACTGCTTTCGATACCGTATACGCCGGACTGTAATTAGTCTGTAGGACTGGATCCAGCTTTCAATGGACCTTCAATGAGCGCTACTAATGACGACCGGATGACGCATCCGGAATGTCTGTTTAAATGATAGTATGCTAATCCAATGGCAAGCATTTCGCTCGTGCGCATATCGTGAGACACATCTGATCTCGCGTTTCAGTTAACACCGTACTTCTCGTTGTACTTGCTAACAATGCGTATCATCTGCGATCCAAACGTAAGTAACCGTGTTATAAAATAAATTCTATCACCAGGGTTCTGTTCAATCTTGCGGAGAATTTTATTTTACACTCTCAGTGTAAATACACTCCATTCCGATCCATTCCGATCTGACCTATTGATCTATTCAAATTTTATTTTGTACTCTCAGTATCGATCTGACGATCTAACGATTTAATTTGATAATCTGTTCAAATTTTATTTTATACTCTCAGTATCGATTTAACGATCTAATGATCTAATTTGATCAGTTCAAATTTGATTTTATACTCTCAGTATCAATCTGACGATCTAACGATCTGATTTGATGATCTGTTCTAATTTTATTTTACACTCTTAGTATCGATCTAATGATCAAAATATAATTTTCTAGAAGATAACACTTGAATCGAACGTGTTAGAATAATTATCTTGAATAATTATTAACTGCTTCCCAAATGGAAATCTGAAGAAAGCAATCGAACTGATTCGTAAAATAAATCTTTCTTGTGAAATGTAGAATAACTGGAAACTAAGGTTGCTGATAACTGAGATGTTGATGCGACCTTAATTACATTAAAGAAAAAAAGAAAAATATTCCTAGCCAAATAAACGAATAACAACTTTCTCCGAACTTTGCTAGAATATTGGAGAAACCCTTACAAAAAAATTTCATCGCCAAATATATTCTATTAGACTGCAAGAACACAGAAATCATCAGAAATCAGCTTCAAAATCCTTAACATTATTAAAGAAACATTCGAAACAGAAGAAAACCTCGAGAAAGTAAGCAATCTTATCCTTAGAATAACACTCTTCTGTAAAACGTAGAATAAACGCCAACTATGGTCGTTAAATCATATTAAAAAAAGAAAGATTAACCATTTCCATTAATTTGCTAATCAATCTTACAAAAATTCAACGCTGTTCCATCCAACAGAGTAAAACCTTCGAAATCTAGAAAAGAATCTCAAGTCGAAAAATAAGTCTTAATCCAAAAACCTCGAAAGATAAATGACACGCTGTCAATTATTCCCGACTAAACCATGGGAAATTCGTTTCTCTTCGTCTCCCGATAACCAGGCCCGGGCTGTTAACGCGAAAACACGGCCGATGTTTGATCTAATATCGGGGCGGATTTACGTGTGTGCGAGATATAGGGAGCGGAGGAGAGAGAAGAATACGAATTCCCTAGCGATCCTCGGCCGGAAGGAGGGCTGCGAGGGACACGAAAACGTAAACAGTGACTTAAATCACCGTACACGCCTGAGGGAAAGATCGAAACACGTTGTACGTCGAAGGATACCTCGGCGAACGTGGCGGAATGATGAGGTGTCGCGCTAGAATAGAGAAGGAGGACTTTCCGGTCCGCTATTCCATCCGACTCCGTAATCCATTCCGGATACCAACAGCATCCTGTTCCCTTGCTTTTCCCCCCTTTTTTCGCCCGTCGCCCTCCTTCAATCGCTCGGGGAAGGACGCTCCGGGACAGGATACAGGACATCAGTCTTTTCTGTCCTCGCTTCGTTCGGGGGCTGCAGATTCCACGACGAAATTCCTCTCCCTCGATTCGTCCTCCCGCGTTCAATACAAACACGCGCCCCGTTCTCGGGTTCGCCGCGCTCTATGTCCCGCTTCTTCCCTTCCTCCCTTCCCTCCCTGGCTTTGCTTTTTTTCTCCCCTGTCTTGGAATCCTCAACGTTCAAATATTCCTTTACACGGGGAAACGAAAACGGAGGCAGAGAGAGGTGAAGAGAAGAAAGTCAGAGACGGAGGGAAGAGAAAGAGTGAATCGAGTGACGACGGGGACAGAAGAGAAGTGGAAGAAGGGTAGAAAGGAGAAGAAGCACAGGTGTAGGTGATCGGTAAAACGAAAATATGAAGTGAACAAAGCGGGGATAGGGGAGGGAGAGGGATCGTGCGATGGAAACGAAGAGTGAAATTAGAATAAGGCTGGAAAGTAGGGAGAGAGAGAGAGAGAGGGAGGAGCGAGGGAAAGCGGTGGAAAATCGAAAAGGTGGTTAAACCGGGGGACGGTGAAACGAGTGAGAGAGCCGGGACAGCTACTTGCGAGAGGTTGGGTGTACACCAGGGCTCGCATTCCAAGCAGACTTGGTGAACCGGGTTCATTATTTTCTCGTTATAAGTTTCTACAACTCGAGCTTGTTGTCGTAACGCTGTTAACGCGGACGCGTCGCGAATTGTTAAAGCGGCGGCGAACGATCGGCGCGCGTATATATTCGGCGGCTTCCTTAAACCCCGCGTCACGCGCCACCCTACCACTTCGTTCCTTTTCATCTCGCGTTCTACTCGACCGCCACTCTCACCCCTCGCCTCGTCCTGAAACCCCCTAACCCCACCCCATCGCCCGCCCTTTATCCTCTCCTTTTTTTCGTTTATTAATAAACGAGCCGATGTCACCTTGCCCTTCTCCCTTTTTCTCACCTTATCTCCCTCTTTGTGTCCATCTCTCCCTGTCTCTCCTCTCTTTCTCTCGATCTCACCCTCTTTCTCTCGATCTCTCCCTGTCTCTCCTCTCTTTCTCTCAATCTCTCCCTCTTTCTCTCCATCTCTCCCTGTCTCTCCTCTCTTTCTCTCGATCTCACCCTCTTTCTCTCGATCTCTCCCTGTCTTTCCCTCTTTCTCTCGATCTCTCCCTGTCTCTCCTCTCTTTCTCTCGATCTCTCCCTCTTTCTCTCCATCTCTCCCTGTCTCTCCCTCTTTCTCTCGATCTCTCCCTGCCTCTCCCTCTTTCTCTCCATCTCTCCCTGTCTCTCCCTCTTTCTCTCCATCTCTCCCTGTCTCTCCCACTTTCTCTCCATCTCTCCCTGTCTCTCCCTCTTTCTCTCGATCTCTCCCTGTCTCTCCTCTCTTTCTCTCGATCTCTCCCTGTCTCTCCTCTCTTTCTCTCGATCTCACCCTGTCTCTCCCTCTTTCTCTCCATCTCTCCCTGTCTCTCCCTCTTTCTCTCCATCTCTCCCTGTCTCTCCTCTCTTTCTCTCGATCTCTCCCTCTTTCTCTCCATCTCTCCCTGTCTCTCCTTCTTTCTCTCCATCTCTCCCTGTCTCTCCCAGTCTCTCCTCTCTTTCTTTCGATCTCTCCTGCCTCTCCTTTCTTTCTCTCAATCTCTCTGTCTTTCTGCTCCTCCCCTCTCTTTCTCTACTTCCTTCTTTACCCTCCTCCTCTCTTTCCTTCTTTTATCTCTTTCTCTCTTTCTCTCTCCTTACCTCTTTTTCTCCTTCTCCCTCTCTCTGTCTCTTTGTCTCTGTCTCTGTCCCTCGCCTCGACTCCTTGAGAAACGAAGGAAAAGGAAGAGGAAGCGGGAGAAAAAGCTAGCAGCGACACGACGAAAGGCCAATACTCGTCTCATTGTTCCTTTACGATACCCAGAGGAATTATTGAACAACCCTGCGACTTGATGTACTGCCTCCAGCTTCCTCCCGAACGCGACAAAACGTTGCTGTTGAAAGTGGAGCACAGCCACGAGTATCGTGTCGCCGCTGTTCCTAAAGGATCGCGCGCGCCTCACGATGCCGCTTTAATGGTGACTTTAATTGTACCCTTTGATTCCGACTCGCTCCTTGCCCTGTCGATTCCACGCGATTTCTCTGCTATTATATTTGCGAGCGCGCGAACCTGACGTTGTTAAGACAAGAAGCGGTAAAACGGACCAGTTGAACGTCATTCAGCGAAATTACGGCGATTGTTGTATTTAACGTTTCAAGTAAATTTCACTATTGAGTTTAGAAAAATTCGTTCTTTCTATTCAACGTTAAAACCACGTGACTTTCGAACAACGAAAGTTGCGCGATCTTTGTGGAACATTTTTTCAAATATAATATTCACCATTTTTGACATTTCATTTCCTACAGTATTTTTTCCAATTCTAAAACTACGAATATCGAAAACGAAATGTATCGTTCTATTTTCTAAACTTTACAATTCCACCCTTTATATGTTTTTCGTTTCAAACGAAATAATTGAATAATTGCCGATAAACAATTTCACGATCATTTTTTTTTTCAATAAATAACTAAATCGTTCTTACGTATTAAAAAATAAAAAGTAGAAATATTTACGCGAAGCAAATATTCGCACGAATGAAATGAATTATTCGAAAACTGAATTGCATTTCGAAATGTGGGAAAGATTGGATAAATCGCGCGAACACGTTGGAACCGATAATTTTCGAGGTTATCCGCTCTCGCCAAACGGCTAATATCAAATTCAACTTAATGTTCCGACAATAATTTCCATCCTTTTCATACCTGAAAACTTTCGAAATCGAGCAAACTGATGGAAAAGTACACGATGCGAAAAATTGATGGCGGCCATTCGACGATGGCGAAAGAGAGTTGTAAACAAATCGTGGGAGAATTGAAACCGTTGAAATGGCGGCGCGGCGGGACGAAGCGGCGCGATCCGGTTCGATTCACGCGGCGCAAATGAGTGGAGCGATATTAAAATCTACGCGGGCAACAGATGGGCCTGGATAGCTTTACGGTGCTCGAGCCAATAACGAAAATCATTAAATTAGCTTTAACCGCCGGTGCACGGCGCACTGTTAACAGCGTACTAATTTTATTATTTAGTAGCCGCATAAAAATCCCGGAATTCCCTTCGTTACTTTTCTCGCCGACGCAATTCACAGCCTTTTAAAGTAATAAGTTCCTCCGTTCTATATATACATGGTACGTTTTATTTCGCTCTTACTTTTACATGCGTACCAATAGTACGAATTATAGCTGTCACTTTGAAACATTGTGCTTTCGCGCAGGTGTAACGTGAGAAACGAATTTAATAGCGAGAAAAGCGGTATACCTTATTTCGACAAAAATTCTCGATAACCGGCGATATTTTGCGACGCACTTTCGAACTTTAACGCGACAGCCGTACAGTGTTCTTTTAGTGGAACTGCAGATTTGGCACCAATTCCTCTTTGCCGGCTATCGGTAAAGTAACTCTCTTTAAAGTTTCTGTACGTTTGTTGTTAATACTGCAGAAATTGTATTGAAATTCAGCTGGATAGATGGCAATAGTAAACTAGCGAAGATTTACTTAACATTGCGAACTTGCTATACTTTAGACAGTTGAATATTTATCACTTGGGTATTAGCTTCTAACTTTGTGAGTGAACAAGGTGTAATTTGAGAAAAAACTAATACTTTTTGTTTGCCCCAGCTAAATTTAATGAAATAATTATACTGACAGATAATAGAATAATATCTACGCAATTACTAATTAAAGTTGTGTTATATGTTAATTGGTTACGTGTATTCAATGACATATCAATGTAACGGTTGCAGCTACGCGTAACCGTGAAATATTTACATTACGATAATGTTATCTTAAGTTGTGTAATTTTCCTCTATCTTTTAGGAAAGTAGCATTTTAATTTAGTGTCTTATTTATTTAAAGTGTGTTAGTCATTAGTCCTTGGTCGCCAAAAATATTTGAGGTTCATATACATAGGTAGTGCTTACTTGAATATTATTTGCAATCTTGTATAAAAGTAGTACTGTTTATTTTAATGGAACGAAACAAAAAATCTAAACATTTAAAAATCACTTATTAGATTGGTGTTAACGATATTAGCAATATACTTGCAGCTGACAATAATTCAACATTTTGCGGTAAAATTTTGTGATAAAAACTCAAACTATACTTAGCCAGTACAAATTTCAAGAACATTTCGACAACATTATGATGCAATTTTTTTTTCATTTTTATATGGAACATATGTTACAGTAGAAGAGTAACAAAACTTACGAACTTAATTAAATTGAAAACATACAATCGAAATGCTACCAATTTTGAAGTAAAATATTTTCCAAATTTTAATCCCATAGATAAAAAATTTAAGTACATATGTATTTCCTTTGACAATAAAAAAATTTATGAAAAATAATAGTGTCCTTGAATGTAGAAATCGTATATATTATAGAAACATAACCGGTTTTGTACGTCATTATAAAACTATTTTCCTTTCATTACTTTTATTTCATTGTGTAAAATTATTTATTACCTTTCAGATCAAATAATATTACCAATACGTAGGTAGTTTATAGTTTTACTTTCACTTTTATATTTAACTAACTGCTTCGATTTCCTAAAATGTGATGGTAACGTTGAGAAATAAAATTGCAATTTATTATTTAATATATTGTTAGTGGAATATTTTTTAAGGTACACAAAATAAAATTCCTTCGCCGACACGATCAATTACATTCAGTAGAAGTGTGGTTTGGGTAAGTAATTGATATTAACGTTTCTGTAGTTAATCACGTTCGTTGATGATACTTAGAAAAATGTTACCACCGACATACGTCGAGGGTTTTCACGATTTGGAAGCCGTGAAAGCTATGGAATACAGACCTCTTGGTAAAACGGGATTATTGGTCAGCAAGTTATCGTTCGGTGGTGGACCACTAGGTTGCCACTATGGGTTAGTAATTTTATTTTTATTAGAAATAATGTTCTAAAAATGGTTTAAAAGCATGATACGTGTGTACAAATAAATATTAATATAAATTTTGTTTTAAATTCTCAAACGCGATATATTATTTTTCACGTTATTTCTGTATTTTAACTTATCGATAGTGCATACGACGAAGAAGAAGCTATTGAAGCGATACGTCAGGGAATAAAGCAAGGGATTAATTACATTGACACTGCTCCCTGGTACGGTCAAGGTCGTTCTGAAGCTATCATTGGAAAAGTAATTAAATATTTTTTAACGTATCAATAATATATGTACGTATTACAAATATTTTTTGGTTAACTTTATTTAATAATCTAGGCTCTTAAAGGCATTCCACGTAATGCGTATTATATCGCGACGAAAGTTGGAAGGTATGACTTAGATTACGAAAATATGTTTAATTTTTCCAAAGAAAAAACTCAAAGCAGTTTCAATAATAGTTTAAAACTTTTGAACTTGGATTACGTCGATGTCATACAGGTGGGTATGTTTGTTCTTTTCATTGATTTTGTTTGTTAGCTGATTGATAAATTTGTTTGTGCAGGTACACGATATCGAATTCGCTCCAAGCTTGGACATAATAATTACACAAACCTTACCAGAATTATCGAAACAAGTCGCCGATGGTAAAGCGAAATACATTGGTATTACCGGATATCCGGTGTCCATTTTAGAAGAGTGTATCAAGAAAAGTAATATTAATATATCTTGTATATTGACCTATACAAGACATACATTGTTAGATAATACCCTGATTGCATATATTCCATTTTTTAAAGTAAGATTTCCTAATAAATTATTAATTGAATATTATATGTATATTTTTTTATTAAAAAACTGTTATAAAATTTCAATTGTTAAGCAAGTGCATTAATTTTTTAGGCACAAAATATTGGTATAATTAATGCTTCTGCACCATGTATGGGGCTTTTGACTAATAAAGGTCCACCAGCTTGGCATCCTAGTTCAGATCACACAAAAAAAATATGTGCAGATGCTGCAAAATGTTGTATGGTATAATAGATATTTTCAAATTAATAGTGCAAATTATGTTCCACACATTTATATAACATATGTATATTTTATAAAAATACTTCCATCGTTATAATAAAAGATTATACTTATAGGATCATGATACAGAACTGGCTAGATTAGCATTATGGTACAGTATGCAATGTGAAGATATTGCTACATATTTAGTTGGAATTCAAAATTTAAAAGACCTGTATACGAATCTTGATGTTCTTAAAAATGGTATTACAGAAAAGGAGAAAAATTTACTTCAAGAAATTCGGGAAAAGTAAGTATAACACTAAAGCAAATTATTTTATATGCAATCTACTGTATCTAATTTATAGGAAAACACAAATTGCAATATTATTTCATACTGTTTTATATAATGTAAGAGGTAAAT
>NW_017100518.1:179811-181943 GCF_001263275.1 Habropoda laboriosa | reverse complement strand
CAACCTTATAAAAGTATTATTCAAGACTCACATCAGAAATAGGGCAATGTTGTACAACTTTACTTATGCATTTAATGAGTCGAATATAAAGGTTAAATTAAATTGATACTAATTAATATTTTAGCATGTAGTTGAAGAAAACACTTGTCTTCACCTGCACTTTTGTTAAAGACATATAATATTTGTTCAAGTTTCTTTATAGATTACTATGTTATTTTATGAATTTTAAGCTCACTTGTTTTAAAAATAAACATTGTGTTCTATATGCCAGTAAATCCCATTATCAAAGACTTTTAAAGTCTCTGATCTGACATCTACATATTTCTGTGACATAAGTCTTCACACTTTTCTATAATACTTCAACCTGATATGAAGTTGGTGAGTTATTAGTAGTTAAAATATGACTATTTGCTTCACACATCCTCTTCACCCCCATGAAAGTAACACAATGACTAATTAGTAGCGTACAATGCAATCTAATTACACTTCTATAGAAAATTAACAAACAGTAACTACAATGTTTTCTATAATGTATGTAGCAATTTTTTTTTCAGATATTTGCATAAAATAACAGAAAAACACTGGGAAAATAAAGAAGTTCAGATGTATTGGGAAAATATGAAAAAGTGAGAAAAATATATTCTTTTTACTCTACCATACATGCTATATACATTATAATCATGTTAAACATGTTAAATGTAGAATTGTGTAATAAACTTTCTTAGTCAAACTATATTTTTAATATATACAACATTATAAAATAGAAATATTTTGGCATAATAAACTATAAATGCAGTCATTAGATGTATTTTCTTGGAAGATATGGACTCATTGTCAGACATGTACTTCACAAAATTTGAGTATTTTAAAAAACATCAGATCTTATTCTCAGTGATTAAGCATTGATCTGCTATAAGCAGCAGGTATATAATCATCTTCACCAGGTTTAATTTGGTATGTCAACTCGTACATTAATATTGTTATAAGTGAACCCAAAATAGGTTTGTGGTATATTTGTTGTAATTCAAAACCTTTCTTAAGACATAATTCTCTTCCACCTTCTGTATATTCTGAGGCAACAAGATTAGTACAACTGTATCCTTGGTCAACAGCAAATTGGACAGCAACATTTATAAGGCACGATGCTATTCCTTTCCTTCTATACTGCTGATGTACATAAAGTCTTTTGATCCATGCACCTTTGTCTAATCTGTAGCTTTTACATAAGGCAACAGTTCCTACAATCCTTTTAACCTGAGATGAAATATCAATGTTTGAATCACGAAACTGTTGCTCTGTCATTATGATGTAATGTATATTCTTTGGATTATGTGTCATTATATATGGTTCAAATGCTTCAGCTACCCAGAAGCACGAAAAGGCATTAGACATGTAAACCCTGTTATGATAAATTAAGAAGCTTTTAATTTATCATTCTATATGAATTCTACATAAAAATAAATTTTTGAAATTATAGAAACTAAAGATAGCTCCATAAGGTTATTGAAATACATAGAAAATTAATAAAACAAAATATAATTTATTTTAACTTCTTAATATTATTTAAAAACATAAATATAAAGAATCTGTACCTTGGTATATTAGAAACTTCTTCATTAACTTCCATAGCTTTCGCAGTGAAACCTATGTAAGTTCCAACATACACAAGACAAATAACAAGAGGAATAACTAAGAGGCATACTGTTAAGGGTAGTCCAAAGAAAATGAACATTATAGCAGCAAATAATATCATCAATTGGAATGTTAATTCTTTAAAGATAATTCCAAAATACGTCGTATTTAAGGAAGACATAATGCCTGCTTTTATTAATTCTTTGCAATTGATTTCATCACCTGGTTTATAACTTCGTATTACTATAATATGACTCATTTTGAACAATATTTATTTACTTCACTGTGCAAATTGTATACATAATAAATGACAAATATAAATTAAATTTAAAAATTAATATACCACGAGGTTATGATGTTTCCGATGTTTCCGCCATCTGTAGTTAATGCAACATCAAATTAATATACATGTGTATGTACTCAACAGGTCCAACATTAAGCATGTTTTTTTATTTAAAAACTGAGTAGTTTTAGATATATCTTTTTTATAGATATGAAAT
>NW_017100518.1:161834-179697 GCF_001263275.1 Habropoda laboriosa | reverse complement strand
ATAATAAAATCAATCATTAATAAGTTCATAAGTAACATTATCCATTCTCAGTTATTATCGTTCATTAAAGAAATTACTATAATTACTAATTGAGCAATAAATTCGCCACTGCTTATTCATTAATGTTATTTCATTTCAGGAAAAGTAAAATATTCTCCATAAAATTAAATTCTACTTTTATCTATCATGAGTTTTCATTTTTTAACTACTTACTGCAGTTACGCGTACTGACACTTGAAATATTTTACGGATCGAATGATTCAATAAACATAGTTATTGTAAAATTCTAAAAAATACTTTTCATTATAATAAACTATTGATTTTCTAGTGAAAATGTATGATTGTTTACAGATTGGTAAATAAGTCATACATGAATATGCGCCTTAAGGTTAGCTAAAAGTGGAAGAGTCAGCGTTCGGCCATTGCAACTGTGCTGCAAAGACGCGTCGCACGTGAATAATATTCTCTATTATATTTAATTATTTAATTAACGAAATTACTATATTTTCATTTGATTTCTTCCGAAATTTCTAATAAAACGGTGATAATCATGAGCGACCGACCGAGTAACGGTGAATATAAATATCAAAGGGACGAAAATACCGATTCAAAGGTAAGAACATCGTCTGAAAAGGACCGCGATGAAAAGGAGCATCAAGTTGATAAGGCCGGGGAATATGTCCGGGAGCTTCTGCAAGAAAAAGTTGAATTGGATTCGCAGAAATGGCCTAATGCAACCAGACTAATCGATCAAGGTAAATATTGTCGTATTATTGTTCATACTTGCTCTTTTTTTTCAACTCAATTGTACTGTTTTTACTATATATGCTCACGTTTACCATACTCCGTTTTTATGTTTGCTTTTGTGGTTTACATTTATTTATCATACAATTTTTCTTTGCTTTCTATTGCTTTCAAATTAAACAAAGTAAGCTAAAAATTGTATACTTAAGATTAGACTATTGTATAAATGACAAACTGTTTACAATTTGTTATTTAGTTCTTTAAATATTATTTTTAATTAGTAATAAATGCAATATGTCACTGTCTGTGGACTAACTGTACCAAGGAGGTCAACAGTTCGCATCGAAGCGGCTGCGGCGTTTATTTGGTGTCGGTAAATTGGTAACCGACATACATTTTAGTTCATATTATGCCCGTTATTCTTCACGATGAATGGTTTTTGAATTATACGTTCATGGTTATAAACACATTTCTATATATAAACTATAAACAAGCAGAAATTATAATAAAAACTATAAAATTAAAGAACGGTTGGTATCGATGATTTCCGCGTATGTCACTTGCCTATCATACGCCATTTCACATAGCGCTGTGAATTTGACGTAGTTCGATGGAACTTACTGTAAATGCAATAATTTTTATCATTTCATATTTATTAATCTAGAATAATTGTACCTTTTTATGTTAAATAAATATGTCAAAATACAAATATGTTTAGTTTAATAATTATTCTATTATTGTATCGTAGAATGTCCCATTACTTTTAATTACTTTGTCCCATAGAAATTCAAAAAACTCAAGCTATTGGAAAACCAGTTAGGGATCCAAAATACGTGGATATTTATCGTGAAAAACCGATTCGCGTTTCGGTTAAAGTATTAGTACCTGTTCGGGAGCATCCAAAGGTAATCGCATTTGTAAACTAGATTTTTCTAACTCTGATAAATACGGAAATAAAATTATATTATGAAATTCTTTGTAGTTTAATTTTGTTGGAAAATTATTGGGACCGAAAGGTAATTCTATGAAACGTTTGCAAGAAGAAACCATGTGTAAGATGGCAGTATTGGGAAGAGGATCTATGAAAGATCGTCAAAAGGTAATTTTGTAATTTTTTTTTTTTTGAATTTCGTATTCAAAATTTTCCATTTTCTCAAATTTTTCATTTCAATTACTGCATTTTAAACATTTATCACGATATAGGAAGAAGAATGCCGTATGTCTCTGGATCCGAAATACGCACACCTATCAGACGATCTACACGTCGAAATAACAGCGCTCGCGCCGCCAGCAGAGGCTTATGCGCGTATTGCGTTTGCTTTGGCCGAAGTTCGAAAGTACCTAATTCCTGATAATAACGATAACATACGCCAGGAGCAAATGCGTGAAATGGAAATGAGTATGGGGGATGATCCATCAAGTGCCGACGACAGAAGACCTTCTGTGAGAGGTGTGCCAGGTGGTGGTGGTGGTGGTGGCGGTGGTGGTGGTATATTAAGGCCGACTGCAAGACCTACGATGCCTCGATCTTCACGAAGTTAGTGATCTTGTTAATTATTAGAATTAGAAGTGACAAATATTCGATCTCGTACAAAAGGAATAACACACTATTGAATCTTTATACCACAATTTTAACAAGACTTAAATTTCAAGATATGCTATGGTTTCTTATACTTTTCCATTTCAGCGGCGATACTACCTCCGCCTTCCAGTCGTGGACCTGTTTCACGTCCTGTGTCAGCGAAAAGCAAAGTATTTTCTATCTTGGATCGTGCTAGAGTCGCCATGGATCAAAGTTATGGGTATGTTTTTTTGTTCATAATCAGTAAAGAAATATCGTTTAAAAATAATATTATATTATTCACAGTTATGAGACTGCTACTCCACCTCCGAGCAATCGCGTTGGATCACATCACGATTACGATTACCACTCATCGACAGGCAGCAGTAGCAGATATGGAGACCGGCATTATACATCGGGCTCAGGGTAAGTATAATTGACACAAGTTCACTGAAAAGAATTTCTACTCGTGATACTTTAGTTAATATTAGAACCATTATAACAACAAGTCACCTTGAAATATGTTTTGTTTTACGTTTACGTATATGCCTTTTCGTTACCGAGATATCGTTATTGAAAGCCTATCGTGGTATTTGATATTTCATTATCTTCACCTTTCTCACATTCGGATCACCTTCTCGTATATCACTGACCTATCTGAAGTTCTATGCCCGTGCAATCAGCCGTGGAATGCTGAGTCAACGTGTTTTTTTTTTTTTTACTATTAGTACGCAGCGTACAGATTTCTAGAAAAAAGTAGATCAGACCAGTTTCCAAGAATTTCGATTGCCATTCAATCACTCCCATAAATGGTAAAATTCAATTTTATATCTCGAGAACTAATTGACATATCCATCTAAAACAGTGCGCTTTTTTTCCATCTTCTCAGTCAGTTTCAGTGAAAAAGTTTTAGAACATCATAAATTAGGAGCATATGTTGTTAACACGTTTACCGCCACAAAAAAATTTCCTCACTTCTCCATTGCATCGCCATGCCGTTCACATGTGACTACGCCGTTTCTCATAACCCAGAGCGACGCTATATAAAAACTATGCGCCGACACACGTAACCTTTATCAACGTGTTAATATCATAATTTTCGAAAATAGTTTTTTTCTCAGTAGATATTGAAATTCTATTGATTATATCGTATATAATGTAACAGTATTGCTTAATATTATTCTTTATTTGTTATTTCTTTGCTAAGTTGGTAACAGTTAATTGTCTTTAAGTCGCATTTTTCCTCACTATGTGTAGAAAGCACATAAATTTGGAATACTGTAGCTCGTTAACGTACATTGTACTTTTATACATCATTTAGAGATGATATATATCCTTCCTCGAGGTACACAACTTACGAGTACGAAGACGACTCTGTTCCGCATTCTTCGCACGACTACTACGAAACGTCTGAATATCCAGGTAATGTACCTCTCGTTTCCTATCTTTACTGTTTTCTCTGGCATAAAAATTTAACACACAATTAAACGTAAATTATCATAAACATACGTAGACGCATGCGTGATATGTACAGAATTAACATAATTGCGATGACATTAAAGTTCTCTCGATTAAAATGTTTTAATATAATATAATTATACATAGACGAACTTGCGCTGAATTGTTGTTCGTAACAATAATAAAAAAAAAAAAAAACATTTTGAACTGAACGAAATCGTATAAAGAAATATAAAAAGTTGTCGAGGTATGAATCTAATAAAATTAGATTAACAAGCATTAATATTTAAAGCTTTAAATGAAACTTTAAATATCAGAATATTAAAAAGAAAAAACGTTAATAATATGGTCTGTGTAGATGTAATAATCAATTTGTAACTTCTTGAATGATTTACAGTTTTCAATTTACTGTTAAATCCGAAAATAATTAATTGAAATAGTGAGATTATTAAAAAAAAAAAAAAATCTTGAAATTTGACATTTCTCGTTCAAACTAATATATACATAAACAGGTGGACAAAGATAAAGAAAATAATTTCTATAATTTTGATGAACTCTTCAAAATCAAGATATATATCTTTTCGTATCGAATTCAAAGGTTTCCCTATAATATCCAATGCTAAATAGTTTAAGTAACTGCTTCACATAACAACGTGTGATGTTATAGCTGAGCAATTGCTGAACCCTTCAGCGATCCATTCGCAGCAGTTCTCTTCTTTAAAACGTCTGAAATAACACAAAAGCCCTCGCTTTCGCGTAGAATAGTTAGGAAACCATCCGATTAATATCTTATATACATATACTTATATATCGTCGTGGTGCACTGATTTAATAAAAATAATACAAATGAATCACTCCATGAAATTCGCAGAGGAATCATCGAGCCGCGCATGGAAATCGTACAAGACGACGACGACATCGGGCTCAAGCTCGCGCTACCGCAACGCTCCGTATTCACGACCTTCCAAGTAAACATCCACAAAAAAAATCATCCTAATATTTTCTTAATTTTTATCATATCCGCAAAAAAAGCAAAAGCAAAAAATATTCCTGCGTTGTAATCGATGAGAAACCATTTTTTTTTCTTTCTGACTTTATTGTTTCTCATAGCTCTAAACCGTTGACGTGTAATCTTCCTAACTCACGACGTCCTGTGGTGCCTGCGATGCCAAAACAAATAACCGATCGAGATCGTCTTTAAATGAAAACGGAGGTACGGAGAGACTAACACGGTAAACGATACGCAGACCGTATTTACAACATTTCATTGTATTGCGACGATAGAATGAAACGGATACAACGTTAACTGTTATCCGTAATTCGATTTCTTGGAGGCTTGAAAGAAGTCTGTTTTTCTGGATCTTCAGTCGTGATAGTTTCATTTTAATCGACTCATTTCAATCGACAAAAGAAACTTCCTCGCTTGCGTGTTTTTATATCTTGCTTTTTTTTTTTTTTAATTCTTTTTTCAATTCAACTCTTCCAGTTACTATGTAAGGGAGCTGATATGCTTTTTCGATGAATTTTTCGTGATTGTTGGATAAGTTCCGGAACACGTGATACAATGAAAGAAATGTAATTAATATGTCTCGGCGAACTTCGAGCGTGTTTGTATTTGCAGAAAAAAAAAACAAAATTTGTAGAAAAAAAAAGTCTGAATCGATTCACGTTGTAGTCTCTGATTTTCTATGAAAAGTATGAGAGGGAACAAAAGAGAGAAACACCCATTCCTTTAAATCCTCTTTCTCCTCCCCTCCTAGAATAAAATGTCACGTCAGAGTGGAAGGCTAGAGAGGACCAAGAGGATCAGTGGAACGAGACAAGTAAAATTGTTAAATAAAAAAGAAAAAGAACGTCGGAGCTGTGTCATACTTTTCTACGGATTAAATTTTGTATATTTTTTTTTACTATTCTATTTTGCACATAAACTGAATCTTTTTTTTTCTTTTTCTTTTTCTTTTTAATTGGTACTGTAGAATGGAGTTCGTACTAAAAGTGTATATTTTTAATGGGATACTTTTAATATTTTGATCTTAAAGTATCATGTTCTGTAAACAATGAATAATACGTACATACATAGCTCGGACAGTCGTGTGTGTTATAATGCATTAGCAATACATGTCCAAAATAGGACGAAAAGTAAAATATTGTAAATGATATTCAGTTGCAGATGACCGTATACAAATTAATATTAAATAAGTTGCATACGACGACACAAATTATATCGTGATTGATTTAATATTAATGTATATAGTACTTAAAGTGATCAAAAAAAAAAAAAAAAAAAATTAAACTGACGTGTTGAAAGTTTTAAAAAAGCATAAATAAATGTTAACGCACATGTGCAATAGTTAACACATGTGAAAAATATAACTCTAACTGTAACCCTATAATCATTCAGTATAAGTATACAAACAAAAAGATCGTAAAATAACTTGTGCGTAACTTATAAACATTTTCTCGTTTTTAAAGTAATTACCTGTTTTTTCCGATACATATGTACATACATATATATGTATATGTAACTCTCGTAAAATTAAATAAATGACAATTACAATAGGGCTATATAATAAGCTATATTTGAAAAACCTAAAATCAAAATTTTAATTAATCAATACCATTATAACTTGACCGAAAATAAAGAAATATTATCTAGAACAAACAAGTAATTAATATCTTCAGAAGTTCTTTATTTAAATCTATATATCGATATATTAGTAATTGCAGCTAATGTGATTAAGTTTTAAAATAACAATGAAATGTTAATTAATATTAAGATACCTTGTCGAAAGAATATAATAAACTACATTTAATTTTCTTTAAATGTTTAACTGTGTCTTAACTACATTAATATAAGCAAATAAATAAAACGTTTAAAAAAAGTATTCATTATGTCTGTTAAACACCAAACATATACAGGTTTAATTTGTATTAAACTCGATTGATCTTGCACGTTTATTTAAACTCTTTCTTAGCGATAAGTCTATATGATATACAAACTATTGTGATGTCAATCCATTGTTACACGCATTATCTAACATAATCTGATTGAAGTTTCATTTTCAAGTGTTGAAAACATTTACCTCTAACATCTTCTTTTTCATGTATCCCTCATAGGTGTATAGAAGAATATGGAAGATCGCGTGGGAACGCGTTTTCTTGGATTGAAATATTTTAATCTCCTGTTTCTCTGTTCAGCGGAGTTTGAAGTGCCTTGAAATCACGTGAGTAGAATTCCGTTACCGCTAAGTAATTCTTACACTTAGCTTGAACAGCTTTATTTTTATTTGCTTCGGTTATTTTTCGCTACAATATACATACATGAAAGAATTTTTTGATTTCTTTCCATGGAAACGAAAGTGTATTTTATAAAAGGTTAGACGATGTGGTTACAAAACATAGTGGTAAAAGCACCAAATATTTTTTTTCTCTTTTTTTTTTCTGTATGCATGATCACTTTGGTTTGCCTTCTTTGTTAGTTTAATGTAAAAATCTATGAGATAGTAAGACTTTCTTTCAGGCAATGGAGTGTGCAGACTGTGCACAGCATTATCATTGCATCAGTCGAAGAACGTAACAGCGTTTAGCTGTTACACAGTGACCGGTATAGTGAAAAATTAAGATATGTGTTTTAAATGTCTTTAAAAATTTAACATCAAAGTTGATCCTTTCAACACGGTAGGCAACATTTAAATGAATACAATCTTAATTCGGTGTATTTTTGTGGTATCGTAAATTGTTCAAACTGTATAGCATTGACGATAACGGATAGTATGTAAAGTAGTTTTAACTGTTCATAGAGATTCTCTTAGATATGCTGGTTATCTCGTCCAGGAATTATCGGTGTGAATAAATGTGATTTCTTCTACCTCCATTTTCAAATCTAACTGATAATACTTAATTAACAAATATCCATGTAATCTAATATAGTTTTTTAATCTGCATGACTGTACAACGTAAGCAAACATAAAAAAAACCGGTCAAGTTTACGGATAAAGTGATGATTGTACATTTAATATTTTATATAAAGTATTAGGAATCTAATATTGTAGTGGATATAAATGTGTGTTACTGGGTTATGTGCATCCGACGCCTACAATAAGAAAAAAACTTCAACGGAAAATAAATAAACCAAAAAAAAAACAAACAATCAAAGAATTAGTGAATATTTAATTTGTACATTGTAAGCATTATTCTGAATAATAATTGGACTCGTTTATTCCCTTAATTCATCTCGTAAAACCCGCGTAGAGAACCGAATTGTAATTTTCTCCAGTAGATGGCGCAGTTGCTGTTTGCTACCAAGATGGCGTCGATAAACGCGGTGAGTACGAAGTGTTTGTACATTTTTATGTGCAAAAAAAAGTTTTCGATTAACGTTCGAGTATAGTTCAAAAGTACGTGGAAGCAGGGTTGAGATAAAGTGTTACTCGTCTTTTCGTTCGAGATGATTGATCGAGTTAAAACGGCACAATTTCGTTCGCACAATTTGGCGCGCTTCGTCGGTAATAGGTACGCATATTTTCAAACTGATACTGGTATTTAAAGATTGTTAAAAACATATATTGTACACAGAAAACTTAATACTTTATGTTATTACACAATGTCTTCGAAATAAATCACTACAGAACGAAAACTGTTGCACGACTCTCGTATTTTACATTCTTACTGGTACCATTTCGTACTTCAAGCTAAGCGGTGATTATTATCGAAACGCAACATGGCGTTCGTAATTTCTCAAAAATCAACGACATTCACGAACCGTTCAACGTTAAACTATTTCTCACAAACAACAAAATTTTCCACACGTGAAAATCACGACGAAGATAAAATATATAACACACGTCAACAATGCCAAGCTCGAAGTACCAATGAAATATCAAGAGACCCACAATTTAAATGACAATCAGGATCGTATCGAATATAAGTTTGTAAATTGCTTAGAAACAATATTCTTATTTATTTATCACACACCAATATACAAAAATGAACTGTATAATCAATATCAGAATATAATATACTACGAAATTCAAATATATTTAATAAAGATATATCTGAGTATCTTACAAGAGTAGAATGATGCTTCAACTTGGAACAAAAATCGTCTACAACATTCTTTGCAGTTGGCACAGAAATTCTGGTAGAAAAACGTCTTTCTACGGCCGCTCTAAGGATTATAAATAAGTATTAATTTACGGGACCTTACTTCTAACGAGTCGCCTAAGTAGTCGTGAGTGAAAATAAAGGGATTCAAGGATTTCCTTCTGTTTTCTTCTTTCTTTTTTTTTTTTTTCTTCACCTAACTTTCTCTGCCTCCCTCTCGCGTTTCCTTCGTCGAACTAAAATTCTCACGGCGTTGGTCTCGAAATTCCAGGAAAAATATTTCCCTCGACCTTTCTTTCTTTTTTCGTTTTCTCTCGTAATTTTCACCGAAGAATATTGCGATCGAAGCTCTCACGTGCAACGGTCGTAAGGATGAGGGGAGGGGATGGAGAAAAACGTGTTCGTTGTTGGGAATAAAGTTTCTGTTTTACCGACGCGACAAAAGTGTTCGGCTTCGAGAGAAGAAGCGTCGAAGGTGGTGCGTCCACTTCGCTAAACGAAAGGAAGAAATTGTTATCGGAGCGGTATCCGGTGCGCCCTCCACGACCACGCTAATACCTCACCACTATGAAAAAACATGGAATGATAATAGTAATTTTACGTGTTCATTTTTTTTTTTTCCTTTTCTTTCTTCGTCTTCGCCTCCTTCCGTTCTTGCCTTGTTTTTTTTCGAGTTTATATCTTAGTAATGTTACGATTATATCACAAGAAAGATTCAAATACTCTGTACATAATATCCCGGAACGCGAGACGTTCGATCAGGTTTCTTAATCTTACATTTACATATACGCCTAAGATTTAATTACAAAGTTAGATATGTCTCAGGTTCACCTGGTATTGTACTTCGAACGCAATTTTTCCTGCCCTCCCGTTCTGCGTTTCCTCGCCACCAAAAAATCACTGTTCCAAAACGTGTACGAAACGAGCACCTGTATCCAAAATTCGAGAACACTTCTCTTTTCTCGCTCGACGAGAGAACCAAGATCGTCCACGCGTCTTTAATAAACCGATCGTTTCACTTCCGGTGCTCGTTCGATCTCGCGAATCAACATGGCGACTACTCGTTTCTATCTAGTCGCTCGCTCTTACGTTTCTAAAACTCGATATCGTTAATTGGCACATCTCAAATGGCAACTTTCGCATTGGCACGATGAAAATGATCCTTGGAAATGTTCCTCAGGCTTTTTTCTTCTTACTTTTCGCTTCTTCTTTTTTTTTTTTACCTTTTTTCTTTTTTTTGTATATTTTTTTTGTTTTTCCTCGATTCGTCGACGAACCGACGATCGCGAACCTTGTCCCGCTGTTTTCGAGAGAAACGAAATTTCTTAGAGAGGAGTTTGTGTAACAACGGGGAGGAAAGTATGCACGTTGCATCGATTAAATTGCTCGACGAATTGCCGGTGACTTTTCTTTTTCTCTCTTTCGCTGCACTCGGCCACAGAAAGAATCCGTCAAGCCTCGTTCTCGCTGGTTTGATTCTCGATACTCGCGGTGCAAATGTCGACGATCCCCTCGTCTAAACACTGGTAATTAGCGTGATACAGTCTCGGTGGAGCGGTTCTGAATTTTTGCAAATTGTACGCGCAAGTTAGAAAGAAAACGCGTGTTTCGGTAGGGCGTCTACGGGGCCCTTTCTGAAAGCACTATCTTCTCGGGGCACTATCTCTGCGGCGTTACACTGGAATTTATTCTAGAGATCTACGAAAGGTGCACGGCAAGAATTGCGAAATGGATCGATCGAACGTAAACGAGAATCGTCGAAGACATCGTGTTAGAATTGCAAACGTTCGAGTGTGTGCGTGTCAGCGATCGTGGGGTCGTGTTGAAGAGACGGTAAAAATGGTTTCGCGAATGAATGAAATCACGTGTAAGTACGTACGTAAGTTGGTCGAATCGCTAATAGAGAAATCTACTCGGAGAGGAAAATTCGCACCGCGGCATACCTTCGACTATCTAAACTCGAGACGAAAAAAATCATTTCACGCGTATCGACTAAACTTGCCCCTTAGCTTCGTTACGGTTTAATTCCTAGCTTGAACTAGCGCGAGATCGCCACACGGGAGCTCGTCGTGTCATCGTGCTAAATCGGAATAATAATCGTTTTCAACGATCGTGTTCACACACCTCCTCGTATTTTGATTTAAATAAAAGAAATCTGCTCGGCTACTAACGCGATAGATAACAACTCTAAATTAATACTTTTTCTTTCCTTTTAGCCTCGGACGGCTGTTGCACGTTCTCACCGCGTCAATTCTCACCCATTTCTTTCTTTCCCTCGCTCGTTTTCGTCGCGACAGCCTTTGTCCAGCCTCGCGCGAGACAATCGAATCTTTTTCCCTGCATTCTACGGAAGAAATTGTCGCGAGGACGACGTAGAGATAAGAGAAACAAGCGAAACGGCGATATCGACCGATTTCGCGACCGAGTCCACTGGTTGTAATTTTCACATTGAAAATCTAGCGTTGTTCGTCGGTGTACGTTACTCGGCAACATTATCGCGATCGATTGACCGTTGATCTCGAAACGAGAAGGGAGAAAAAAACGACAAGATCGACCTGTTTCGAGGAAGCTTGATAAAAAGATCGAAATCACGAAGGTGACGTGGAGTTACGTTTACAAGAACAATCTGTAACATTGAAAGCTGCGACACGTCTATAAATATTCAACAGTTGTGTCGCATACGGAACGTTGAGAATGTTAAATAGAGCAAAGTTGTTGTCACGCGGTGGACTCAGCCGGTTCGATATTGTAAAGGATGTCCGTAAAACGATCGCAAGTAGAGGATTTTTACAGTCGTAGGACGTTAAATTATAAATTGTACGCGCGGTATTAGAGAGCGATATATCACTATGTGCTGACAATATTAATGCTTACGTAACCAGGCATCATAATCGATACTGCGCGTATGTCGGGCGCTCGGTAATGAGCAAAGAATAACGATGCTTGAGCAATATAAATAGTCGACCCAAAAATTATACAGAGAGAAGTAAATGTTCCTGTCGATTGCTTCTTGTTCTTCTTTTTTTTTTTATCCTGTTATCGTAACTCTGTGTGCGCGCGCGCGTGTGTGTGCTCTCGATTATCGATCGATTCGCGAGTTATAAGAACAGAAACAGCTGAGAAATTCAAACCTAGTTCTTTTTCTCGACATATCGTTGTTAATTCTTCTTTTTTCTGCATGTACACCTTTATCTCGAAACTAACGATGAATTTCTAGCTGCGTACGAATCACCTACGATTTTTCTACATTTGCGTATCGCGTTTTATGTCTCGAACGAAGGAAATTTATTGATCGTTCCCGTTGAAAACTGCGTTCTACGTGTAAATCGCAAGGTTCGGTGTGGTCGTTAGAATCGTTGTGAACGTTAGATCGTTCAAGAGCGATTGCACAAACGTTTCGACTAATCACTAAATAAAACCTTATCACAAGTAATCGTAACGCGCGTGAACATCTTCGGATCGATCGTCTCGCGAACGAGCGCGAGAGAGAATCGACTAATTATCGTAAAATGGGGGAAAAAAGAAGCGGGGAAGACGTGTACTGCAGAGCTGGAAAGTTGTCCAACGGGATTGTACAGAGGCGAGAGGGATACTATGCAGAGGTGAGAAGATGGCTAGCGGGAAGCACAGGGGCAAATATTGCACGGTGCTCAGGAGTTTGTCCTCGGGGCAGCACACGGGCCAAAAGGGCATTTTGGTTGCCCCGCGGGCAGCGCAGGGGCGAGAAGGGCATTTCTGACTCTCCTGTCGCAATTTTACGTGATAAGATTCGTGGATGTTATCTCGTCGGCCAATATGTATGCCCTATTTCTATGATTGTGTTAGAGAAAGTGGACTTATGGGGATATGACCCAATCAGATACACGTCCTTTCTAGGGGCAAACTCCTGAGCTCTACACAGTATTTACATCGTTCACACCGTCTGATTTTCTCGCCACTCAATTTTGTACGATAAGATTCGAGGATGTTATCGCGTCGGTCAATTGTTAACACGTTGAATGCCCTGGGGGTCGTCGATGACCCACGGTGCCAAGATTAGCAAAAGCATTTAATTTGAATAAACGGTAATATTTGCAAAATTTTCATCTAATGCATCACACAGCATATTTAAACAGTCCCATTTCTAACTGTTGACATTATTTATGCATATTGCGACGTGTTGTATTAAAATAAAAAATTCATTTCGGCGCCGTGGACAAGTTATATAGAATTGGTCCTACACTCAACGTGTTAACGACAATACTACGCGCAGATGAGATGTTGGCACACCAGCTACAAGCTAAAACAGAGGACAGGAGAATCGTGCTCTCGCTCCATCCAATCTCCTCTAAGAAATCTTACTTTTAGGGTCATTCTAGGTATCTCACTCTGTCGCGTTTCTTTTGTTCGCGTTCTTCGTTACGCGACAAACTTCTAGATATAATCGACTCAGCCAATAATACCAATGTATGCGAATAGAGGTGTCACTGTTAGACTGCAGCCATTTAGATCGGTGGCTAGTGTATGAACATCTCATCTCCGCACAGTAAGTGTGCCCAATTTTCACGATTGCATTACAGAAGATGGACCTATGGAGATGTGACCCGGTCAGACCCACGTTCGTTGCGCTAGCCAACTTCTCAGCTCTGCGCAGTACTCACTCTTCGCTCGCAATTTTATACGATTCGACTCGTCGATGTAGTCGCTTCGGTCAATAACGACAATACGTGTGCTCTATTTCTACGATTGTGTCAGAGAAGATGGATTTACGGGGATACGACCTAATCAGACCAGCATTCCTTCCGCGGAATTTCTCTCCAGCTCTGCGCAGTACCGATGGGAAGCTTGTAAACTCTATATCACGACGATCGCAAAGATTCACCATGTGAAAAATACGATCCCGTCGAATCGATCGATACACGTTCCTTCTTCTATTTCTTTTTTTTTTTTTCTTCTGCGGTCGCAACAGACACGTTTGAAAACTGAACAGGCAGTGAGGGAATAAAGTTATTCCTATATTTCACCCGAGCACATTCTCGCGGAGATGCACGTAATCGCGGATTGATCCACGACTCGCGGAGCCTCGAGGTTTCTTCGAAACGATGCACAAGTATAACCCTTGACTGTGCTTTCTTCGTTAAACCAAAGGGGGGAAAATGAAGTTGTAGTGTATCTCGTTTACTATCCCACTGCCACAGTCGATTCGACTCGATCACAGGTCCTCGATGGACCTTTCGATTCGTCGGTCCACGATGACTCTTGCTCGACTTCGGCAATTGCACATTTCTCGTGACTTCGTGTCATTGATTTACCTATAGAACACTTTCGACCAGCCAACCTCGGCGAACACGGATATCCGCACACAATTGTTCGAGCCTTTTTGTTTGTTTGTTTTTTTTGCATTGAATAGGCTCGTTTTCCCTATATTTCTTTTTTTTTAAGTTCTTTCATTTCTATCGATTCGTTATTTCTTTTATCTTTCTTTTTGATTATACATTGAGTTCGTGGCTGCGCGGACATACGTGTCGTTTCAGTGGTCCACCAGAAGCTGTTCGCGATTAGAAAAAGCTCGCGAAAGCTCAGTTGTACGGCCAGGAGTGCCTGATTGAAGTGACCACGTTCGAGGTAGGCGGGTCCTCCGGGCGTCACTTCTTCATGTCGTTCATCAACGTACCATCCTTGCTCTTCGTGTCGAGGCTTGACTGCTGACTACTTGTCACGCCGCTCCCGTTGCCTGGGTACATCTTCTCAAGGTGATTCAAGGACTCGCTTAGGAACTTCTGTAATTAAAGAGGATTTGGTGGGTGAATTAATCGATAGTTGAATTGTGGGTCAATTTTGAGTACATTTCGTGGCTCGTGGGGAGGAACGTTAATATGGCGATCTACATTTCACTAGATTTCTGAGGGACGTTGATATGGCGTTTTGTGGTTCGTTGATTTATTTAGGAAGTGAACAGTGATTATTTTTGATAGTCAGGGATTTCAATGTATTAATTATTCACTTTGAGTGGAATATGTAATTGTTGTTGAAGATTTTCAATTTTTTCTCGTTAATTTAGTGGAAGTGTAGAGTTAATTTTCATTTGAAGTGTAATATCCAAGTATTATTGGAGATATACAATTTTTCCTCGTTAATTTAGTGGAAGTGTAGAGTAAATTTTCATTTGAAATGTAACACCTAATTATTACTGGAGGTTTACAATTTTTCCTCGATAATTTAGAGGAAATTTAGAGGAAGTGTAAATTTTTATTTGAAATGTAATATCTGTTCATTATTAAAGATGTGAAAAATTTTCTTCGTTAATTTAGAGGAAGTGTAGAGTAAATTTTTATTTGAAATGTAATACCTAATTATTATTGGAGATTTACAATTCTTCCTCCTTAATTTAGAGGAAATTCAGAGGAAATGTAGAGTCAATTTTCATTTGAAATGGAATATCAAATTATTATTGGTAATTTAAAATTCTTCCTCGTTAATTTAGAGGAAATTTAGAGGAAGTGTAGAGTCAATTTTCATTGGAAATGTAACATCTAATTATTATTATAGATTTAAAAATTTCTATCCTCAATATTTTCAAAATAATTCACACTTCCTCTTCCACGATTATTTAACCAACGATCTACTTGTTTAATATATAAAATACTGTACCTGTATTGCTGTAAGAGCGGCTACGATTGCAGGACTTCCGAATCCGTGTGATATGAGAGAGAAATGTGTTAGGTGTCTCTGTATGCTTGGATCGAGTATGTGTTGTGGCCGCGTGTTGCACAATGGCGATCTGTCTTGATTCAGAAGATCCATCAGCTCTTTGGTGATTTGTCTGGGAAAAAAAAAAACAAAAAAACACACACATTTTTTCAAAACGAACCTAAACATCACATTCAAATTGAAAATTCTCGTTTATCTTTTCACGATTTTGAAATCAAAATTTCTCTTCAATGCTCGAACAATCCCGATTATCTCTCTCTCTCTCTCTCTCTCTCTCTCGCCATTGTTCGCGCCACGTGGAAATAAATTCTTACTTGGTGGCATGAAGAAGTTCTTTTCTCCTGTAGGAATCTTGCGGTTCACAATGCTGCCGACTGAGGTATTCGGCAACTTGTTTCGCAGGGAATTCGGTTTCGCAAACGTAGCCGAAGTCTCTGGCAAGGTGAATGGCTTCTCCTGAAAAAAAGAAATAAAACGGCTCGCTGTAGGAACGTCGATTACGCAACCGATCGTATGAAAATGTATGAATTTTTTTTGCCATTCATTTACGACGTAACGGATCGAGTCTTCCTTATCGAGGCTGAAACGTTTCTTTATTTTTTTCTCTCCGTTCAAACACTGTTTACTTCCTGATTTCTGTTCGTTTCCTTTGCACGTTCAATTTTACGCGTTCTTTCATATACTCCAGATCAATTTCGGACAATATTGGGGTTGGTTTTTTTAAATGAACCTTTAGATACATTTCCACACGATTTTGTACACTTTTCCCAAGGATTAACAAGTTTCGTTATTTCAAATTTATAAAAATTTTTAATTTTTCAATGCTACTTTTACTGTCTTCATTTCGAAATGATTTATTTGCTGAAGAAATTGTTGAGGTGTTCGAAGAAATGGTAGTCTTTGGGGGAAAATCTAACGAATAGAGGAGGATGTGACAAAATTTGATATTCCTTACCATGGATTGTTTTCAATAATTTTTCTTAAGACGTTTTCTGGCCTTTCTTTTTGGCTCATTTCCAATGAAAACTCACCAATCTCAAATTTTGCACACCAACGTTGAAATATCCTAACATTTACACAACCTCCCTCAAATGCAAAATTTATATTAGCACTTGTTACCACAATTTTCCAAGTTAAAACTTATACAAAAAAATTACACGAGAATCCTAATTAATCATCACGTCATGTAACAATGTCCAAAAAATTTTATTATAAATTTTTTTACTATTGAATTATTGTATTATAAATTTCTTTACTATTCACAAGTGTACCATAAAAAATTCCTTCTCAATTGCGCATAAAAGTTTAATTGCAATTACAGCACAAATTTGCACCAACCTAATAGTACACAAAAGACCAAACTGCAAATTTCCACGAACAATTGTCGTTCACCGTTATTTCGCGCAAAGTAGACGAAAAGGAGGGGTATAACGAGTCCGCGAGGCTAACGTCGGAGGGCACGAGAGGGAGAAAGAGAGGCTTCCACCCTTTAAAACAAACGCCACGAAGCCATTTCGCGCGTGCCAGTTACAAGATTGTTCTCTACCGGAGGAACGAACTAATTTACGATAATGAAACAGCATACGTGCTTTCTCTTCAGCACGTGGTCCGTTTCTCCCCTTTCGGAACAATTCCCTTCATCCGTCACCATTTCTCTCTCTTCCTCTCGCTGTCTCCCCCTTTCCGCACCTCCACAACCCCACTTCTCTTTTGCCCTCGATGATGGCAGGTAATTAGGTACCTACAAGCAGAGAGTCTCGTGCAAGATGGAAGCGGACCCGCTGGGCGCTATTATCGACAAGCGAGCAAAACCACCCGCAGGCCTGCCGGGTTTCGCCTACGAGATCGGGAACAGAGGACCGCGTGAGCCACCTGCAGCTAACGAATTATCCAATTTCGCGGACTACCTTTACCGTTTCTTCCTTTTCACGCGGGTGAAAAGTATGCAAAACGCCGCTGATAATTGCGCCTTCGTGTTATACACCTCTTAGTACGCTCGAACGGGAGCCTTTTAGACGCTTTTGGGCTCTTTTCGTCGATGCACACGGTTACAGGGTTCTCGGTGAGATATTTGTGTGTTTTTGGTTATTCCATTGGAGAGTGAAATTTTTGACGGCTGATTGTCACGATAGGGAATTATTGTAATTAATATCGTAGTAAGTTTATGGCTATTTTTATAGTTTTGCTTGTCGATTTTATTGACGCTTTAAAATTTGAGAAATATTTCTTTTATTTTCCTAATATCTCAAAAATGGAATTCTACCGAGTTTAGTTATTTAAAATTTTTATACACATATATATTCTTTT
>NW_017100518.1:140260-161791 GCF_001263275.1 Habropoda laboriosa | reverse complement strand
AAAGGGGTAAGAGCTCCAGTGCTCAATCAGACACCCAAGAATTGGACATTCTGAAATATCAACGCAACATTTCATTAGGCAAGCACAGTTAAGAAAGCCTTTCTTCAAACAGTTTCTTTCAAGTTGTTGTGGTCGACTGTTGCATACCTTTCACAGTTCAATTTTCCTGCGACTTCGTACGCAACATTAGTAGTCCGTGCAGAACCACCTAAACTATGTGCATGAAATGCAATTATTATTCAATGATTATACCATCCGCATCGTAGTTTGAAAATTTTGTAATATTTTCATTCTAGCGTCTAATGGAGAGGATGCGGTATGAATTGCGTGAAATAAACGAATCGAAAATCTTACAAAATCAATTTCACAATCACAATTTACATAATTCTGTACATTATTCTTTGCCTCTTTCGTTCCATGTGTAATGAAAAATCACTTTGTACATTACGCTCGTTTCAAACGAGATGCAGTAATATCTCTCACACTGTCACCATGGTCGGAACCGAAAGGTAGTTGGGTAGCGTCAATCGAGTAGCGATTATTTTTATATATAAAGTGGTTAGTTTTTTATAAATTATGTGTATAAATTTTTTTTTCCAACGTTGGCGGTCACCCATCTTAACATTAGTCGCGAGGAATTGCAGCTTGACTTGGAGAAAGCTACCGAAGAGTCACCCTACCCGCTCCCCATTTCTCCCAGGGTGAAACAAACTGCATTTTTATATTATTTAAATTTAGCATAACTATAGTAAATTTACTAAAGTCGTTAGACATAAAATAGCCACTTCTAAGTCACACGGCGTTACAAAGGCTTAAATTAAAATCTACAATTGAATCGAAATGTTACACGATCGTTATAAATTCAATTGCATGTTATTCAACGAAGAACAGTATCGTACACGGGATAACCGACAATTTAAAATTTACGATCACTCGAGATTATCCATTAAATTATTAAACATGCTTAACAACAACAAACATCGTCGTAAAATATTATTAATTCCCGATTCTCCCATCGAAACATAAAATTCCAATCAACCATAACTTTTCTTCACATGAACGAAGACGAATCGAGTCGTAAATGGATCTCGAACAAACCTACGATATTATCTCTCGCGAGACGATTTTACGATTTTCCCTCGTAACGATCATTTCCCTAATAAACGATCGAATAAAACCGATCGAACACGTTCGTGTCTAACATCGATAGCTAGACGGTTGTAAAGGTTTCTTTACAAGTGTGTACCCGCCGTGTAAACTCGAGAAGGGATAGTTTCACGAACCGGCGAGACTTGAATTAAGCGCGCGTGTCACCAAGGACCGACCATAGTTATCGACGATCTAATCGCGAACGCAGGTCGCGCGAGTTTCCGCACGGTGCACGTACAAAGTGCAACAGGTCGTTTCAGACTAGCTTTTAATACCGGCCACGATTCCACCGCTCTGCCATGCATGCTCCCTGATTTGCATACGCGCTTTTCGCATCGCGTGTTTCATAACTTCTTTTAATTCCCTTTAACTGAATTAGTATCTCCGTCACGTACCCGCCTCGTCTAGATGCACCTGTGTGCGCGCACACGACGGATATATGTCGAATTAGTTTATGGAGACATTATTGCGGTGCACTAAGGCCGTCCGTTTTTACGAGGTATTAGACCTCTTACGAAAAGCTTCTCTAAGGTTTATCTTAGTCGATCGTGTCTTTTATGCAAAATGTTATTACGAGCGGTGAAGTTGTTACTGTCGTTCATGCAAATTGTCTAGCTTGTACGAGATCTGGGATGTTCGGTATTGCGCAATTTTTGCGGAGTAGCGAAATTTAAGACGGTCTTGTTCAGATGTTAGACAAATTAATTCGTTCATTTCTGAATGATTTCTCAATGGGTATTTCGTATTAAATATTCCCGCATATTTTTAGAGAGATTTATATACTTCTGACAATATGTCTATTTTTGACAATAGTGCAGTTAATTGGTATGTTTAGCGTGAAATGTCGAATTTCTAATTATTCGCGAATTAATCGCTCAAGTTGTTAGTTGAGTGTTTAAGTTCTTTTTTTGTTAAATTAAAATTCATACAATTCTTGTTACTTTTGGGGAGATCTAAGGATAATCTCTCAAGTTGTTAGTTTGCGTGCTGAAAAGATAATAGTTGAGTGTTGAGTGTCTTAAGTTTATTTCATGTTAACTTAAAGTTCATACAATTCTTATTACTGTTGAAAAAATCTAAGGGATCGCATTAGGTGCTGATAAATCCCTCATCAATTCCTAATTAATCCCTTATTAACTGAGTATTGAGTGTCTTAAGTTTTTTTCACGTTAACTTAAAATTCATACGATCCTTGTTACTGTTAAAGAACCTAAGCGCTCATATTCGGTGCTAAACAATTCCTCAAGTTATTAGTTGAGTATTGAAAGGTAGTTAACTGAATGTTGAGTGTCTTAAGTTTTTTTCACGTTAACTTAAAATTCATACGATCCTTGTTACTGTTAAAGAACCTAAGCGCTCATATTCGGTGCTAAACAATTCCTCAAGTTATTAGTTGAGTGTTCAAAGGTAGTTAACTGAATGTTGAGCGTCTTAAGTTTTTTTCACATTAACTTAAAATTCATACAATTCTTGTTACTGTTGAAGAATCTAAGGATACATATTAGGTACTAATAGATCCCTCATCAATCTCTTATTAGTTAAGTCTTGAGTGTCTGAGTGTTTTTCGTCTCAACTTAAAGTCCATAAAATTCCTATCACTCTTAGAAAAATTCAAGAGTTCGTATTAAGTGGAAATCAAGGCGACCGTAACATTTCACGTTACACGACGTAATACCCCGGTATAATTCAATTCCACGCAAAAATGCATCGAATTACACATATCCGATTGCACCTCGAATCGTGAAAATCGCACAGATTGTAAAACTAGCCGCGAACAATTCGATCGGCTATGACATCATAGTTTCGACGTCTAAGAAAGAAGCCTAACGATCGGAACGATAACGTACGATACAGACGTGCAGCGAGACAACTCAATGCGACGAACGGAACGCGCGATGCAGATGAGGACCACAGATTGGTCGAAGGTGATTGCAGATGCAAGCTGCAGATTGGTACACGCGGCCTTACCAGAGAACGAATCAGCAACGTGACTCGCGAATTAACGATCGGTCTTTTTACTTGATGACTTTACTACGTTCGTCGCCGGATGTTCGATCGAAAAACCGACGCGACCATTACGAGGCGGTCGCGTACTTCGATTAAAACAATCTACACGTTGATTCGTTGTTCGCGACGAAGGGATCTCCAGTCGCGTTGCTCGCTTTTTCAGTTTAGTAATTATTGCCGCGTTGAATTGACGATCGGCGATCGAATTGTTTCGAGGAAATGTTTTACCACTTTTAACCCTTTGAGGACGATAGACTGGTATATGCGCTCATGAAACAGTATGAACGTAACCAATAACTCGCGTATTTTTAAGCAATTACAATAGTCGGCTTTGCCGTAAACTCATATACAGATAACCCTCGTATAACATGGTTGTTAGGTTCGTAAAAAATGGCGTGTTATGCGAATTCGTGTTATATGAAACAAAGAGCTAGTACAAAAGAGGGGGATAGATTCCAAAAATGAAAAAAAAAAACATACTATTATATCTTTATAATTTTCACCAAAAGTATAACATATTAATATGTATTAAATAAAAATAATATGTACTTTTTTATTTCAGCTAGGCATAGTTCAGGGCTGCAAATTAATTCACAAAAATGAAAAACATAATTATCATTTCTTTAAAAAAGGTTGAATAATACTAATTTCAAATGAAATATCTTTGGCTTGTAAAAGCTCTTATTACGTTCCATATTGTTCGGGTATTTCCCTAATTCTCAAACCGTGTTCTAGGATGCCGTGTTGCACGAGGGTTGTCCCCAATTTTCGAACCGTGTTAGAGCGAAACCGTGTTCTAGGATGCCGTGTTGCACGAGGGTTGTCCCCAATTTTCGAACCGTGTTAGAGCGAAACCGTGTTGTAAAAGTGCAGTGTTATATGGAGGTTACCTGTAATTATGTTTCAACGAAATAATCTTTTTGAAATTATTTAACTTAGAAAATAATCAAAGGGTTAAACACGAGTTGTGTTTAGAGTGTCATCACGAAATTTTAGGATTTTCCTTGTACTTCACAGAAAATTGTTTAAAATTCTTCATTTTTGTTAACCAGAATTTCCTTAAACTGTAATTTTTTTCAGTTTCATTTTATTTTTATATCTCCTCTAAAATGCAATTTTTTCTTTGCCAAACTACATTCTTTTTGGGAATATGAATATTACATTTTGTTTTTATTTTTTCTTTTAACGAAACTGCATTTTTTAAATATTTTTTGTTAGAATAAATTACGACAAATCTAACAACTATATGTTAGAAAACTGACGCAGATAATGTACAAAAAATGAACAGAAATTTTTCAACGCGGTTGTACCTTCAACCCTTTGTGGTTCTGCTGTGGAACCACTATTCCATATTACTTTCACTAGTGGTTCCCTGGGTTCGAAACGAAACCACGTTTAGGTCTCTACACATTTCCATTAGAATAATCAATTTTTCGAAATTATATCACTCACAGTTATTTACAAGTATCTGTGTGTAATTAAATTTAAGACAAGCAAAGAAGACTCCAAGATTCTTATTATCTAAAGCTAAAAATTCCAAGAGCTATTCTCCTCCTTTCAAAGTATCTTTCTATTTTTATTCACACGTATTGTTTCATCGTCGAAGCATGATTATCTCTTTCAATCGGTATATTACATTTCTTTCGGTACAAATGATCGTTCTGAAGAATCACGATCATGGTGTCGAAGAACGGTAAACGGTATCGATAGTATATACTACTCCATGGACGTTCGCATAATCGATAGGTCTTGGCGAGATGATCAATCTTTGAGAGCGACCGCAAAATTATACTCGGCTGTAATATGCCCCGATAATCGAAGCCCAGAGAAGGATTTCGGGGGAATTCTCTTCCGTGTACCTCGAGACAACGGTGTCGAGATAGCTGCCAGTATGGTTGCGGTTTCGCCGATGTGTTGAAACCCTCTCGATTGCGATCGATACACAGAAAGTATGTGGCTGGTGTATATGTGAAGGTATCGGTGTGCATATAAGGCGCATACTGATTTCATATTTATCACGTCAGTTGTGTACAGTGCACGGATACGTGTTCGAAGTGTTTGATCAAATTTTGGAAAGTAAATTCTAATGTGGGTACAGTCGGAGGAAGAAATATAGAGAGATCGTAAATTGAAGCAATATATATTTAGTAAAATATTTCTTAAATGTTAATTAAAGGATCAATTGAGCCACTCAGAATCCGAAATGATTAACTCCACTTTTTGATTTTCTTCGAATTTTAATATCAAAGCACGTGCTCGGCGCTTAACTCATGATAAATAAAACAAATTTGGTAAATTTAATTTGATCGGAATTTGAAATTTGGTGTTTGATCGGATTGAAATTTAATTCGAGTTGGTCGCTTTGGGTTCTTAGTGGCTCAACCGATGCAACAATCAGGTTTGAATGTGGCATTTTCTGTTTTTCAAAGCTGAAGCATATTTTATGTGAATAATATTGAAATTATAGCAATTTTCGTAGAACTAAAATTTTCAAAAAGAAATTATACACCAATGATGTGCCTTTCTCGCTTTTATCCGGATCTGGTATTTAACATGCGTTGATATTTAAGGTTATCCATTTTCCAAAGTGAAAAGATGGAAATTTTTGTCGCGAGTGCAATTTTTATTCTTTTTCCAAAGTGAAAAGGTGAAAATTTTTGTCACGAGTGCTGTTTCCTTTCTTTTTCCAAAGAGAAAAGATGAAAATTTTTGTCGCAAATGTAATTTCCATTCTTTTTCCAAAGTGAAAAGATGGAAATTTTTGTCGCGAGTGCAATTTTTATTCTTTTTCCAAAGTGTAAAGATGAAAATTTTTGTCGCAAATGCAATTTCCATTCTTTTTCCAAAGTGTAGAGATGACAATTTTCGTCGCAAATGCAATTTCCATCCTTTTTCCCAACTCAAGTTTCACGTCCTTATCGTCTCAGATTTGTCTCGATTCTCTTGTCGGTATGCTCCAACGCGTAAACTTTAACGCCCGACCGATTTTACGACCTCGCTATATTTCTTCCACCGACTGTACATTAGGTGTCGAAATTTTCTCCAGAGTACATATACATAAATTCGTAACATTTTTTCCTGTAAATATCGTTTCATTATAAAACCTCACGTTCGAACACGAAGAATTTTCGTGTCTTTCCTTCAATGAAACGTTCGTACAATTAGCAACATTGACGTCAACTTGATTTTTCATAAAGTAACACTGGACACGATTAACCAGAAATTCTATAGAATTTTAATTCCGACCAAGTGCCTGGTAACGTTTAATTATCGTCATTTAACATCGGGCGAGATAAAAATGACCTGGAATATTGGAATTTCAGGTAAAAAAATTGCGATGCGCCAGGTGGAACCGATCGGAGAACGAACTTTCAACGTGTGTGTAAGCAATGTTGCGTCACTGCAGGCCAACCAGGCACGAATTTACGCATGAATCACGCACAGGTATATACGTTAATCGTACGCGACCAAAGTATACCTATACACCTGGTGCGTTTACGTCCTCCGTTCGAGAGGAGGTTCCCACACTTTCGCTGCACTCCGCAAACTCTTTCAGCGGCTATCACATGTGTATACTCTTGCTAGATGCACGTGGATATTTCGAAATATCGTATCACTCGACGAATTTGACTTTCTGCTGTGCACAGTCGAAAATTTTGCAAAGTCAGCGTGCTCGACAAGCTAGTGGAATATTTCGACTAGCGTTGATTGTATTCAAATTTCTTCTTGGGTATTGAGATTTTTTATGATATGTCATTTAGAATGTGGTAATCTAGCAATAGGATGTTTGATAAAAAAAATTGGTATAAAAGATTAAGATTAAAAGATTAGTGTTACAAAAGTTTGGTAACATTTGGATTAGTGTCATAAAAGCTTGGTAAGATTTGGATTAGTGTCGTAAAGGTTTGTTAAAATTTGGATCAGTGTCATAAAAGTTTGTTAAAATTTGGACACCTGTCATAAAAGTTTGTTAAAATTTGGATTAGTGTCATGAAAGTTTGGTAAAATTTGGATTAGTGTCATATAAGTTTGGTAAAATTTGGATTAGTGTCATAAAAGTTTGTTAAATTTTGGATTAGTGTCATATAAGTTTGGTAAAATTTGGATTAGTGTCATGAAAGTTTGGTAAAATTTGGATTAGTGTCATATAAGTTGGTTAAAATTTGGATCAGTGTCATAAAAGTTTGGTAAAATTTGAACTACTGTCCATAAAGTTTGTTAAAATTTGGATTAGTGTCATGAAAGTTTGGTAAAATTTGGACTACTGTCATAAAAGTTTGTTAAAATTTGGATTAGTGTCATGAAAGTTTGTTAAAATTTGGACTACTGTCATAAAAGTTTGGTAAAATTTGAACTACTGTCCATAAAGTTTGTTAAAATTTGGACTAGTGTCATAAAAGTTTGGTAAAATTTGAACTACTGTCCATATAGTTTGTTAAAATTTGGATTAGTGTCATGAAAATTTGGTAAAATTTGGATTAGTGTCATAAAAGTTTGGAAAAATTTGAACTACTGTCCACAAAGTTTGTTAAAATTTGGACTACTGTCATGAAAGTTTGTTAAAATTTGGATTAGTGTCATGAAAGTTTGTTAAAATTTGGACTACTGTCATAAAAGTTTGGTAAAATTTGGATTAGTGTCATATAAGTTTGGTAAAATTTGGATTAGTGTCAGAAAAGTTTGGTAAAATTTGAACTACTGTCCATAAAGTTTGTTAAAATTTGGATTAGTGTCATAAAGCTTCGTTAAAATTTGGATTAGTGTCATAAAAGTTCGTTTGAATAAAAAATTATTCTAAATGAAAATAATCCCCCTTAAAATAGTCTATTTTACACTTCGGAAAGCACTATTAATAGGCACTTTTAGGAACTGCTTTCATTTGAATTTCCGAATTTTCCCTTATCTCCAGACTCGTTCCAAAAATGTGTCTCTTAACTGAAATCTTCAGTTTTGAAAGCAGAAAGTGTCACAAAATCAAGTCAACTGAGTACGAAATAAAAGTGACTGCTTTTCGTTAAAAATTGAAACTATATTTCAATGAGTGTCATTTTAAAAATCACAGAGGCGTAGAAAACCAAATTACAAAAATCCCCATAAATCTAAAAAAAATGACTTTTCAATATAAACTCAGTGCCAATTAAATCGCCAATGTTAACCACGTCATATTTTTCTCTTCACTTACTCGTACGGCATTTCACATTTTACAATTATTTTAATCTCTAAAATAATAAACGTGGCACACAAAGTCACGTTTGTAGCGCTATTGCATTTTCAGGAATGGATTGCCTTTCCAATTTGTCAATGTCTCTCTTCTAAAAGCTACATTTCCTGAGAGAATATTCTTCCGCTTGAGAACAATCGGTGAATCAGAAAGGATATAGATTATCATGTAGATTTCACGAAGGAAAGTTAATTCGTACGAAACGTGAACAAAAGTAGTCTCAGAAACTGATACAATAAAATCGCGACTGCACAGTAAGATTGTAGTACGAGAGAAAGGTGAAAAATCGGTGTGAAATATCGAAGTCAATAATCAAATACGAAAACGCTATGAATCGATGCGCGTCCAGCTTTCTGTTCCGACGATTCATGGACCGTGAAAGAAGCGAAGAGCGAATTCCAATTAACGAGCTGGGATACCATACTGTTAGAAATCTACACGGGTTACACGTTGTGCAACACATAATTAGATTTTATTCAACGATATCGCCTTCGTATATTCGTTTCAGTTATTCAAATAAGCAACGATAATGACGATTATGATAGAGTATCCGTATCCGTTACGTTCGATATGTCTTCATATACAGGGTGGGCCATGTGAAACAGGCCAACTAATTATCTTCGACAGCTACGGTGGTACGAGGAAATTTGTGTATGTAATTCGAATGGCTTCGAAGTGAAGAAGTGAATAAAATGGAAGAAAAATTTTTGTGATGGCAAAATGGCAAAAAATGAAAGGAAGTTTCATACTTCGTTTCAAATTTGGAGTCCAAAGTCATTTTAGGGTAATATTATTGTGACCTCACTTTGTACATTACACTTATTTTTAGCAAAATATTTCATTTTATCTCTGTAGAAAATAAATTTGCAATTTTTCAATAAAAATTTTTTCGGTGGAAGAAATGGCAAAATTGAAAGGAAGTTTCATATTTGATTTAAAAGGAGTCTAAAGCCATTTTAAGGATATATTATTGTGACCTCACTTTGTACACTACCCTCGTTTTAAACAAAATATTTCTTTCCATCTGTGTAATAAATAAATTCGTAATTTTTGAATAGAAATTTTTGTGATGGAAGAAATATGAAAGAAGTGAAAAGAAGTTTCATATTTGATTCAAAATTTAGAATCCACGGTCATCATAAGGTCATATTAGTATTAAATATTTTAAACAAAATATTTCTTTCCATCTCTGTAATAAATAAATTTGCAATTTTTGAATTAAAATTTTTTCGATGGAAGAAATATAAAAAAAAAAATGAAAGGAAGTTTCACATTTCATTTAAAATTTCAGAGTCCAAGGTCATTTTACCCTCGTCAAAAAACATATCCAAGTGACTTTAAGAAAAACAGAAAAAATGGCTTTTTTTCATCTTTGAAACCGTTTAAATTATATGTAAATATTTTTTCGCATCACTATAGCTAGAGAAGATAATTAGGTGGTCTGTTCCACGTGGCCCACCCTGTATATAAGAAGAAGAAGAAGAAGAAGAAGAAGAAGAAGAAGAAGAAGAAGAAGAAGAAGAAGAAAAGAGACTAGTCAAAGCATAAAACGAGCGACAGTTTGTCCAAGCAGAATATCTTCGAGATTAACTTCCGTCTTCGAAATGCCATCGAGAAATGAAGATTCTAAATGTCCAATGGAACGAGTTTGAAAACCTGTATACGTTGCTGGACAGTTAATTAGATCGCTGAACGGGATAGTCGAAGAATACGGTCCAGCAACTTAATAGAATTGATTCTATGGTTTATGCGTTATTAAGAAGCTGCACACGTTCTCTTCCTTTACTTTGTGCAAGAAAATTACGTCGCGACAGTGTACGCTAAAATAAAGCAGAAATTTATTGTGTCTCTGCGTATGAAACCTGTTGAATCTACCTTTGAATCATGTATATTTTTCAACTGGAACGTGTTTCGTTATGTTTACGACGTGCACTAATCATACACGGTGCACCGAGTAACTTTCATAAAAGAAATTGAATATTAGATCTATCGAAATATGATTTAGCACCGTGGTCTACTTACCACGGTGTAATGAAACAATTAAATCTCGTTGAAAGCAAATCTCGAATTATTCAATGGAGTAATTTTACTGCGTTTTTGTGGAAATTTTTGTCAATGTGAAAACTCGAATAATTCCACTGTGTTTTTGTGGAAATTTTTGTCAATATGAAAACTGGAATAATTCCATTGTGCTTTTGTGGAAATTTTTGTCAATGTGAAAACTGGAATAATTCCATTCTGGTTTTGTGGAAATCTTTGTCAATTTGAAAACTCGAATAATTCCACTGTGTTTTTGTGAAAATGTTTGTCAATGTGAAAACTGGAATAATTCCATTGTGCTTTTGTGAAAATGTTTGTCAGTGTGAAAACTCGAATAATTCCACTGTGTTTTTGTGGAAATTTTTGTCAATGTGAAAACTGGAATAATTCCATTCTGGTTTTGTGGAAATTTTTGTCAATGTGAAAACTCGAATAATTCCACTGTGTTTTTGTGGAAATTTTTGTCAATGTGAAAACTCGAATAAATCCATTCTGGTTTTGTGGAAATCTTTGTCAATTTGAAAACTGGAATAATTCCATTCTGGTTTTGTGGAAATCTTTGTCAATTTGAAAACTGGAATAATTCCACTGTGTTTTTGTGAAAATGTTTGTCAATTTGAAAACTCGAATAATTCCATTCTGGTTTTGTGGAAATTTTTGTCAATGTGAAAACTCGAATAATTCCACTGGGTTTTTGTGGAAATTTTTGTCAATGTGAAAACTCGAATAAATCCATTGTGCTTTTGTGAAAATGTTTGTCAGTGTGAAAACTCGAATAATTCCATTGTGGTTTTGTGGAAATCTTTGTCAATTTGAAAACTCGAATTATTCCACTGTGTTTTTGTGGAAATGTTTGTCACTGTGAAAACTCCAATTTTTCACTCGAATAATTCCACTGAGTTTGATAAAATTTATAGAAAATTTCTTCTTTATTTGGTCCATGATAAATTTACAATTCGTTTGCATAAACATTTGATAAATTATTTCACCGTTTTGACTTAATTACCATACTGGATACTGTATCATTAAACTATATTTGAATTTAGATTTATCTCTATCTATTAAAAAATTTAGAAAATTCATTTCAAAGGCATAAACGTCTTTCAGCTTCTTAATTTAACCCCTTGCCTTACGATTTCTTAATCCCAGCCTCGACTATTCCCTATTTTTATACAACGTTAAATAAAAAAAAGTCAAGATATCATACAGAATTTGTATGTAGTAATCGTGAATCCTAAACTGAACCCGAATTCGGAGCAAAAATACAAATTAAACAGAAACACAATTCTTCTTCAAGAATTGTAAGAAAGGCAAAAGGTTAAAAAACCAAATCGAGGACAACAATTTTCTCCGTTGTTCGATTGAGATATTGCAAACTTTTCACACAGAGCTCGACGATATCTCGTTGCTTTATATCCTGACAAGCAGCGAGTCAATGGTATCGCATGAATCGCGACAAACCGACTGTTAAAGCGCGCTTTGACTACACACACGTGCCGCGGTCATTCTTCGCGATGTGTCAGTGGCGAGGAAAGAAAAGCCAGAGCCGGTGTTTTATAGAAGCTTACCGACCATAAATTATAATCAACGACTGCACCAACACTCGAACAATCCGCCGGTTGAGTCATTAGAGCTTCGTCAGGGTAGACCGACCTCTATACACCCAGAAAGTCTCGTTGCGTGAACGCATGTTATTAACCCTTTCGCTGTTCGCTCAGATAAGGAAATGTAAAAATGTTCCCCTTTTTTTGCGACTTAATTTAGTCTCGTTTCGTTAGGTTTGCAATTATTTATTCAAGAAAGTGCACTAATTGTCGCACTGTGAATGCATCACGTGTAACACTTTAGACGGGTATAACGAACACGTGTTGTTAACCCTTTCGGTGTTCGCTCAGATAAGAAAATATAAAAATTTTCCCATTTTTTGTGACTTAATTTAGACTCGTTTTGTTAGGTTTGTAATTATTTACTCAAGAAAGTACACTAATTGTCGCACAGTGAATGCACCACTTGTAACACTTTAGGTAGGTATTAAAGAAAAAGAAGAAAATGCTGGAAGAAAAGCAAATGATATGCAAATGATAGCGTGAGATATGGATAAAGCGTGTTTACAAGGCAACGCGTGTTTCATATCTGTCAAGGTTTATTTCCAACAGATTTGTGGTAAAAATAAGGAAGAAATATATTTGGAGAAAATTCATCGCTGTGCTTCGTTCAGAAATTTTTTATACCTCTTTCGGTTTTTCCTCGACGTCTTTAACACGTTATTTAAGAAACGAACGATAAAAATGGTAAACAGAACTGAAGAATTAATGTTTAGATAATTATATGTCGCAATGTTAGTATAATTTTAGTCGCGTTCACTTTTGCTTTCGATTTCGCAATAACGATTTAATAATTAAGCGTTTCATTTTATAATTATGATAGTTGAGGTATAATCGGTATTTTTTGTTTCACACTTCTACGTATTTTCAATATGTTTGTAATAATAAGTCGGTCTCGAATGTGTGAAAATATTCTTTCATTTACATGTGTATGATAAAAATGGTAAACCGACGAGGTCCAAGATATGTATTGTAGAATTAATATTTAGATAATTAGGTGTCATAATGCTGGTATCAAAATGTTCTTTTTACTTTTGAATTCGAAATAGTGATTCCACAAGCAAGCGTTTCTTTTCATAATAGTTTTATTTTGAATACTGTTGACCACCAATAGAACTTTTCAATCAACCTAATCACACATAACAGCGACATTGACATGTCACGTGTTGCAACTAAATCACAACATCGTTACGTAAATGCAGATATTTCCCCGTTATTGATCCATAAACATTCTGTATAAATTAAAGTGTCTAATTATACATTCATATTTACACATATGAATCCTTAACCTTCTAGAGAACTGATTCCTATTAAAAAATCGGGATAAAAACTGTCGAAGCAGTCTGGAAAGGTAATTAAAGGACAATTAAGGTACATTTATTATACTTTCAATTAAATACCGCAATCATGTACAAACTTTGTTATTTTTCTTACCGTGGCAGACGTTTAACGAGGTGTTTTATTAATAATTCATAAATATCGCAAGAAACGATTACTGTTAGCTTCCTCATCGACCGATTATTTATCAAGAACGTTAACTCACCTTCCACTAGGGATGTTAAGAGCGTCACATTGGCGGCCTTCCTTCTTCCCGCTGGCAAGTTTAGTCCAATTTTCTCCAACTTTTCCCTAAGCAGACGTCCGCCGTTTTTGGACTTCGCTCTGGAAATGACAATTAGAATCGTTTTTCTTACAATTATAAAATTGAATGGACGAAAGAGAAGAAATCGACCGTTTAATTAAATTGTTTTGTCATTGTTTTGACATTACATCTATGAACTTCAGAGACAGAAATAAGAAGCACGATGTCTGTGATGAATTAGGCGTTGATATGCAGATGGATTCAACCGAAATAGAAGAAGAAATTCGAATCTTAATTGGGCAGTTTCAGCCGGAGTTGAAGAAAAAGGAAACATAGTACAAATTAGTTACAGGCTTGTTATTATAATAATACCAAAAGGTATAATCTTGTAACAAGTTAGAAAAACCATTGTGCAACAATTGTAACCCGACAATTGAAGTAGATCATTTGCTGCTCCATTGTTCAAAATGCAGAATTCATAGCAGCCATACCAAGATCAACGCACTGCTAAAAAAATAAATTCAACAGAGGCAAGATTGACAACCCAATCTCATTCGTAACCCCTTAACATATGACAACGCGTCAGACTCGTGGCAGAGATTCCGGCGAAGATGTGAGAAAGATAGTTGTATTAGTAAAAAAATTAATTGTAATCCTAATTTTCGTTGGAACTTTTCAGACTGGGGATTGCTGAATGTAATTAGTCTGTGACAGATTAGTTTTTGTTACCTGATACAGTACTGGAACAGAAAATGGCTGACGCTTAGACGCACAGTCGGAAAAGAAATCATAGGTTAAGGGGTTAAAGTAAACCAAATTACTGACGAAAATAGTATAATAGTCGACAGTCGCTGATAACTATACTGCAGAGTTGTATGCATTTATAGGAAATTTAAAGGTACAAAATTACACAAAAAACATGTAATACGTAAAACTATACAAAATCTCTAAATTATAGTGTTTTTTACAATATCTGGTAGGTGAAAGAATTTTCTACCGAAGTTCTACTTTTTTTACTCGACTCGATTTGATGTGACTCAAATTTCTTATTTAAAAAAAAAGTTTATAGAACAATTTGTATAGTGTAAAAGCAGGTTAACACAGCTGTACTACAACAAAGTGATTTCTACAGCAGAATAAATATATCAACGAGCACTTTGTAACAATTATACAACTTCACAACATCGGTTGCACAATCAAGTTGCATTCATACATCTCCACGTGTCGATTCATTGAAACGAAACTTCATCTTTTCGCTCATCTCTTTGTTCCGAGCGTTTACGTACACCGAAGTGTGTACTCGAAACGCGCGCGTTCAACCGAGGCTCTCGTTTCAGAGCGTAGAAATTTCGAAACGGAATTGCCCCATTAATCATTTTTGCCGTGATCCTTGAAGGAAGGAAAAAAGAAATCGACAAGCAACCGGGAAGAAAGTGGGATGGAGAGAGAGGGGAAGGTGTGTAACGAGAGAGAAGCGAGGAAATTTGCATAATCCGTAGCTACGCGTGTCATCCATACGACTATTGAGTAACTCGACTTCGTGGATAAGTCGATTGCGGAGCGAGATACTTTCGAAGGTGTACCAATGTGTTTTTGTGTCGCGAAAATCCAACTGATACACGTATCGTCTTATATTTGATATTTAAAAATCGCGAATGTAAATTTTGAAATTGTTTTTTTTTTTTTATAATACACAGCTTGAACGAAGTGTGACTTTAATGAGAAAATTTATAATTAATCTCTCAAAGTCTTCATTTTTGACATTCTAATTTTTGAAAGAATCGAACGTGTTTCTCTATCGTGAAAATCCAACTGTTACTTTGATATAAAAAAATATTGAGTAACTCGTGAATGCAAATTCTGAAATTGTTCTTCTTGCAATATACACTTTGAATGAGATGTGATTTTGATGAGAATATTTATAATTGATTCCTAAGTTCCTTCATTTCTAAGATTCTAATTTTTGAAGAAGTCGAACGCGTTTCTGTGTCGCGAAAATCCAACTGTTACTTTGATATCAAAAAGTAGGTACTAAGTTTCTCCTGAATGTAAATTCTGAAATTATTTTTTTCGATGATATATCTACAATTCGAACGAGAGGTGATTCTAGTGAGAAAATTTACTTTAATACGTGTCACTGTAATTAATTCCTTCATTTCTGACATTTCAAATCTTCAAGGGATTCAACGCGTTTCTATGTCGCGAAAATCCAGCTGAATGCAAATTTGAAAATTGTTTCCCTTACAATATACAGTTTGTACGAGAATTGATTTTAATAGGAAAATTTACTTTAGTACACGTCACTCCAATTCATTTCTGACACTCTCATCCTTAAACAATTACCTATTTTTAATATACTACAAGCACTCCTTGAAATCCATTTAAAAACTTGTCTAACACCATTCGTATGCACGCGTTTGAAAAATTTCCAGCATAAAGGGGCAATCTTTCGAAACACAGAAAAGAACACACCAATCATAAATTCCCTCAAGTCATTCAACTTCTCCAATCCCACATTGTACACCGTACTCAACACGTGTGTGTGCGTGTATACACGATCATAAAATGATTCGAACATTTTCTCTCCTACTACCTTTATGCAAACCTATAAAATAATACTTGACACCGAACCTATGAATAACGATATCCAAACAAAAAAAGAACAAACATTTTGCCAGGTAAAGTAAAGTGGTCGAACAACATGCGAAGAAAAAAAGAAAAAAAAAAACGAATATGTATTCCTGCTTGAGGAGCAACCTACTTAAAACCGTTCACAGGTCTCTCTGTCCGAGTATATTTCGCGGAACATCGTCAAGAATTCGATAGTACTTCTTAACACACACCCTATTCATCCATCATCCATGGACCGACATAACGGTAATACGTATACACATCGGCTACCTTTGTTCAGTTCGAGCAGCCGGTCCGTCCGGTAATCTTTCGCTTCGCTCGGCAATTAATACACTTTACCGCTACGACTTTTTAATATATCTGCCGAAAGGATCTACGCCCCGAAACCAATATACAGTATATATACAGTCAAGGACAGAAATATGTGGACACCCTTCGAAGTGGAATAGCTTTCTTTTCGAAATTAGATCAAACAGCTTGAGCTTTTTGAATAGGATTGAAGAATTTGGTTTGCTATATGACAAAAAGATTTGGAAAAAACTGCAATTAGTCGGAATCGCGGAGAAAATAGCGAAGGTCGCCTTTTACAACTTTTTTATCTGAGCTCGTAGCGATTAAGAGATTAAGGGAAAGCAACACTGAAGAGAGAAGGAGGATAGAAAATGCAGAATCTGTAAAGAAGAACGCTGACGCTTTTATACAGAGAAGTGCGAGGCCACAAGAAGAGAAATAGGAATTGAGGAACTGCTAAGTGAAGGAATAGAAGAAACGAAAACAAGAGAAAGAAAAATGAGAAAAGAAATGGAGAAGGACTAGAACCAAAGAAAGGTGCAATAGCGATGTTAAAATGTAGTAAGGATAGGGGAGAAGATAAATAAATAGTTACAAGATCGTATTTTAGAAATCAATATAGGATAGTAAAAATAAAGAAATAAGGATAATTAGTATAATATAATAGAAGTTAAGACTAGTAAGGTAAGATAGTAGATAAGAAAAGATGTAGCTGGAAGTCATCCTAAGCCGAAAGGCAAAGATCATAATAAATAAAAAAAAGAAAAAATACGTTATACTTTTATAGATAAATATATTTCTTTTAATTATAAAAATATAATAGTATGTTTCTTTTCATTTTCATAACCTAACCGCCTTTTCTGGATCAGTTCTTTGTTTCGTATAACACGGATTCAAATAACGCGCCATTTTTTAGGGATCTAACTAGCGTGTTATAGGGGGGTTACCTGTACATATTAATATGTTATACTTTTGGTGAAAATTGCTTCGATAAAGATATTTCTCTTAATTATAAAAATATAATAGTATGTTTCTTTTCATTTTCATAACCTAACCGCCTTTTCTGGACCAGTTCTTTGTTTCGTATAACACGGATTCAAATAACGCGCCATTTTTTAGGGATCTAACTAGCGTGTTATACGGGGGTTACCTGTACATATTAATATGTTATACTTTTGGTGAAAATTGCTTCGATAAAGATATTTCTTTTAATTATAAAAATATAATAGTACGTTTCTTTTCATTTTTATAACCTCTTTTGTACCAGTTCTTTGTTTCGTATAACACGGATTCGAATAACGCGCCATTTTTTAGGAACCTTACTACCCGTGCCACGTTTCACTATGCTTCCTCGTAACGCTATCAACGTGAACGTGTCAGATGTTACCATTTTATTTATACAAGCGGTGCAATCCTCGGATACATCGGCTTCGGAGCTTGATTTAGAAGTGTGTACCCCTTTGATACAACCAGAGGAATTCCTCCGGTAATTTCTGAACGTTTATAGTTCGGGGATCAGATAACGTTTTACTGGCGAACGATAAACCTGTTGTGCTGGTTCACCGTGGACACGAACCAAACGTTTCTCTTTGTACCTTTTGACGTTTCATTGTACGGTCACTTGAACGTGGCAGTTTCGATTGAATTTAAGAGGGGAATTCCAGATTTTCTGTTTCGCACTTTTAGGTTATGTACCGCGTTTTCTCTCATATTCGTTTATTTCGGATTATCGTGGAGGAAATTTACGCGTTCTTCGAGAGATTCGATGGGGTACCTGTAGTGTTTCTTCTTGTTACGTATAGTTGAACGTAGAAATTGTGTATTGGAGTTGGCCGATTTTATACGGTTTATGGAGAAATTTTTTCACTAGCTGATTGAGTGAAAATAAATTGTAAATCATTTCCAGAACTTTTTCAAAGTATTCGAATATATTTCTCGTGCATAAGTCACGAAAGACCTACTTATTTCAGCTTTACGTTTAAATTAACGCTGTTAAACACCCGCGTTATTAAGTCAAACGATTATTTACAAATTACTTTCACCGAATATAGTTTCTCAATGTTAAAGTATATTGAAAATTGTACATAGAAAGTTCTCAATTTTTTCATCAATGTACGCTCCCCGTTTCGCGATCACAACTGGAAATAATTTCTTTAAGTTTTTTTAAAGTTTCTTCCTGAATTTCTCTCCAGGACCGCTGAAAATGTGTCCGCAGATCTTTTTGTCACGTTAGACAGTGTTTCCAACACAATTTCTGCTGTTGAACCTCGTTATAAATGTTTCAGTTTTTCAGTCGTATTGAAAAATTGCTATAGACGAAATAGTTAAAATTACTATAATAAAAAGTAAGAATTTTTTAAGTGTCTGAAGAATCAGTATAAGTCCAAAGTGTTCAAACTTCGTTTCACTCAAAATGACATTAAGTGGACACATCGAACGAGATAATTATAAAACTATTAATTCTTTGCGGTCGAACCCCAGGACATTCCCGGCAAGGCGTTTTTACCATCCAAACTCTCTGTGGACCCTTTGCTTGCAGAAACGGAAAAGAAAAATATACACACAGCTTAAACAAACTCATTTGAATAAAATTTACACGTGTTTTAGGCAATAATTGATGAAAAATAATTCCGACCAATAAGACTACCATGCTTGCTAAAAATACGACCGCAACGAGTTAAGTCCCTGAAAAATTACTTTACGTTAAGAAACTCGAGAAAAAAAAAAACAAAAAAATAGTAGAGCGAGTAAAGTGTTGCTTGCCTCAGATCACTTAACCCGCTCGCAATTTTACATATCACCTTTTTATCTTACAATTACCGAAATGAGTAACACGTACTACGCATCCTCTTAATGTCACAGTCTCTCTCGCGCGGCAAATAACATTTGACGATAAAAATATATCGTTTCTTGCCGCGTGTCTGTGTGCATTAATGCACGATTATCCTCTATAAGTTGCATAATTATTATCGTCTCTCAGGACATTTACCACTCCCGCGTAACTTCACGAGAACTTTACGCAACCGAGTGTCCTTCCACTTGTGTTGCAGCTGTCGACGGCTCGGATTCGCGCGTTTCTGCGAGCGTTTCACGTGCCGCGAGGAGAGGAATTCGCGTTGAACGACACTCTGTCCTCATATAGATACATATTTATTATCGACGCCGGCACACCGATTCCTTTGTACGTGACGAGAGCAATTCTCCATTCATTACACGCTCTTGTCCCCGAGAACGATTCTCTCTCGTATTCTTCAACGTGGCTCCGTTTCCCGAGATTTCTGCGATCTTCTTCGCGCCCTTCCACTCGATCCTCTCTGTCTCGTCTGGGATGGTGAACTCTAGGACACCCTGCACCCCTGATTACTGGAGACATCCTCGACTACTGGCGTCGTTAATCGTTAAACTCTACTACAACTGTCGAGTGGTGATAAATTAAAGGGTATTTCGTGATCGAACGTGTTTCTGGTATTTTAAATGCAAGTGTTTGCGAGAGAGTGGAATATTTTAATCGAAGACTTTCAGCAGAATTTCATTTTTTCTTTCAGACTTTGAAATATTAGAACAGTATACGAAGCAGTGTGGTGTATGTAAAAAAATAAGTTTTGATATCCTACGTAGTTTGTTAGTAAATAATTTTGGTGACTGAAAAATTGTTTCCTTAAATTTTTCAATTTGGTACACAGTCTTAGATTGTTGTCTGGTGTTATATTTTTTTTGTCAAGGAATTTGTTGGGTTTTTAGTTAGGCGAGGTAGTCGAACAGAAGGTAGTCAACACGAGGTAATAAACACAGCACAATATACTTAACATGTAATCGGGATGCTACAATGGTACACGAGCGCGCAAGGGAAAGCCCAAGCCACGCGTGCTCTCGGGGAAAAACAGTCGATGCTCGGGGGATCTCCGCACGCGGGCACTTTGAATACTTTAACAGAATTAAAGAAAATCTTGAGTTGAATTTTGTAATTGAAGAACGAACGTAAGAAAGGTTTTAAGTGCTACTGGACTTACTTCTTTTGAAATATTAGAACAGTATACGAAGCAGTGTGGTGTATGTAAAAAAATAAGTTTTGATATCCCACGTAGTTTGTTAGTAAATAATTTTGGTGACTGAAAAATTGTTCCCTTGAATTTTTTAATTTGGTACACAGTCTTCGATTGCTGTCTGGTGTTATATTTTTTTTGTCAAGGAATTTGTTGGGTTTTTAGTTAGGCGAGGTAGTCGAACAGAAGGTAGTCAACACGAGGTAATAAACACAGCACAATATACTTAACATGTAATCGGGATGCTACAATGGTACACGAGCGCGCAAGGGAAAGCCCAAGCCACGCGTGCTCTCGGGGAAAAACAGTCGATGCTCGGGGGATCTCCGCACGCGGGCACTTTGAATACTTTAACAGAATTAAAGAAAATCTTGAGTTGAATTTTGTAATTGAAGAACGAACGTAAGAAAGGTTTTAAGTGCTACTGGACTTACTTCTTTTGTTAATTAATAAGAGTTTGAAATATTAAAGTAAAAATGTGAGATTATACACAGTAGTGTGGTATATGTGAAAAATAAGTTTGGATATATTTTGTTGGAAACTGTTTTCTTGAAATTTTTACTTTCGGTAGTGCTATATTTCTTTTGTCAAGCAATTAAAGAAAATTTTTAGAATTCTTATATTATTTGAATTCAAAGTACAGTAATGTCTCTACAAGTGTCAGCCAGTTTGGATTCTACAAGTGTCAGTATAGATCGTCCTACGCCTAGGTCTGCGTCATTGCCGCGCCTATGTTATCTCGCTCGCTGTCAGTCAAGCGTGTAACGCTACACCACTCGCTTTCTTTTACGAGATTTCACAACTGGACAATTCATAATAGAAAAATATAATTTCTTTAATTTTACTTTTTTTCATCTGAAAATTTTTTTAACATGTTGGTGAGATTTTTCTGATGAAAATGATATCAAACACGATATAATTTGAACAACATTTACTTATTAACACGTTCACTGTCACGCCAGA
>NW_017100518.1:133887-137210 GCF_001263275.1 Habropoda laboriosa | reverse complement strand
GAATTCGCGTTTTTTCTTTTGATTCTTTCAATTTTTCAATTGCATTACGCATTATTGCAATAATTTCTATCGTTACATTTGTATGTATTCAACGTTTGTTTGTTTTAGTGTCGTGAAATGAATTATATTACACATTTTCTCTATTCACACTGAATTTAAAGATTATAACGATTAAAAATCAAGTTGACCTGTGGTCATTTATCAAGAATAATCATAATAAAGCTGAAATTATTGTGTTAAATAATTTTTTTAATACGAATTAGGAATTTATTCAACGTTTGCTTGTTAGAATAGAACGATAAATTTAGTGTAAATATAGAAAACGTATAATATAATTTATTTCATGGTATTGTAACAAGCAAACGTTGAATAAATTCCTAATTCGTATTAAAAAAATTATTTAACACAATAATTTCAGCTTTATTATGATTATTCTTGATAAATGACCACAGGTCAACTTGATTTTTAATCGTTATAATCTTTAAATTCAGTGTGAATAGAGAAAATGTGTAATATAATTTATTTCATGGTATTGTAACAAGCAAACGTTGAATACATTTTTCATTCGTGTAAGAAGAATTATTTAACACGATAAATTTAGCTGTACTATGGTTATTTTTAATCTACGACCACAGGTCAACCTGATTTTTAATCCCTACGAAATTAATTTAACCACGAGTAAGTAACGAGAACGCTAAAACCTATGTTTCCATTGAAGAATATTGTAAAAACGTATAAATTGTTATATGCAATGTTATAACAAATTGTCGGAAGTATAAATTTTTAATAAAATTGTGAAAATTGATAAATTATACCGTGTTACGATATCGGAAATCTCCCGCGAAAATCTCCCGCGAAAATTTCCCGCCTGACCTAACCGACGATTTTGCTAATGACTTTGGGGAGAGGGTACCGCAGGTATATAAGGACCCGCCGATGTCCCGCGAAATCATTTACCCTTTATACTGGGCCCTAGACACTTCGCGGCGTATTTTGACCTGAAGGTTCTGAGATGTGAATAGAGTGGTCGGGGGCTACTAGCTAGTCTATGTCCACCCTGTACACACTCAGCCTTCTTGTAACACTTGTATACATTAGAATCAATTAGAATTTCTATTACTAATTATTAAACAAATTTTAACAATTACCGGCACTCGCTAGGCACGTAATATCAGACTTTAAATACTCGACTTCGAACTTCGGTTTAGTCATAATTCTATTAATGTTATAATAACGTATAATTTATTAATTTTCACAATTTTATTATTAATTTATACTTCCAAAAATTTGTTAAAACATTACATATTATTATTTATACATTTTTGCAAGTTTCTTTGACAAATAAGTACGTTTCAACGATCTTATTACTTTCTCGTTGTGAAATCAAGTTCGGAGGATTAAAAATCAGGTTGACCCTTGGTCGTAAATTTAAAATAGCCATAGTGAAGGTGAAATTATTATTTTAAATAAATGTTTCTATACGAATTAAGAATCTATTCAACGTTTGTTTGTTGCAATACCGTGAAATAAATTGTATTATATATTTTCTCAGTTTAGACTGAATTTAAAGTTCGTAAGGATTAGAAATCAGGTTGACCTGTGGTCGTAGATTAAAAATAGCCATAGTGAAGGTAAAATTATTACGTTAAATAATTGTTTTTATACGAATTAAATATTGATTCAACGTTTATTTGTTGCAATACCGTGAAATAAATTGTATTATATATTTTTTCTGTTTACACTAAATTTAAAGTTTTGTTTACATGTTATAACAATTAGAATGTTGACGTTTTGCCGTTTCACGGTTTTTCCTCTGTTAATTATGTGTTTATAAATCATTTCAAACTAAAGCAGCACCATGCCCACCCTTAATTAAACCGTCTCAGTAGTTTACCGTAATTAATAATCTATTTTCGGAATTTATACGAGAATTTTTGAATTTTAGTAAATACTAGAGTCAGTGCATCGCGTATTGAAATAATAGCTTCATCCCTAGTTCGTTTATTATTGAATATTTTTACGCGTTTAACTTATGCTTCTCCCCAATTCTCGTCGCATATTTTATTCAAATTTTTTTATATTCTAGAATCGAAAAAGATACGAATTCGCGTTTTTTCTTTTGATTCTTTCAATTTTTCACTCTCGTTCTACGAAAGTTTACTTCAATAATAATATTGAAAATTTTTCTGGTGATTTGGTTTAGTAATTAGTTGTGTTGTGTATTGCTAGCTCAAATATGAGCTGCTTAATGTATATGCTTAAAATGTATTTTCTTGTGGCCGCCTGACAGCAACCTGTAAATCTGGCGCGACAGTGAACGTGTTAATAAGTAAATGTTGTTCAAATTATGTCGTGTTTTATATCATTTTCATCAGAAAAATCTCATCAATATGTTAAGAAAAATTTGGGAATAAAAAAACGTATAATAAAAAAAGTTGATATTTCAATCGCTTGGTTGCCTCGACTCACTTTTCATGCTTATCTTTTATTTGCTGTCCTTGTCTACGTTCGGCAAACTACAAAGGCGGGCGCGAGGCTCAAAAACGTAGTCCCTGACTCTACGAGTGTCAGGTTTAGGTTCCTTGCGGACTGAGACTTGTGGAGACATTACTGTATAGTTGTTCTGCAAGTGTTTGTGAAAGAGTTGAATATTTTAATTGAAGACTGGATAAACAAAAAATTTACAAATGCACCTAAACTTTCTTCGGTTAAAATTAATCAAATTTCAAAATATTAAAATAAAAATGTTGCGAGATTATACAAAGCACTATGGTACAAGTACAAAATAAGTTTTGATATATTTTCTTAACAAATAACACTTTGCTAACTAAAAAGTTATTTTTTCCAAATTTCCTTTTTCCAAACCTTTCTGAAAATCTTGAGAATTCCTATATTATTTAAATTCAAACTACACATTTCCCCATTTATTTAATCACTTACAGTTACTACGTCTTTAACCCTTTCACAACCCAATTACTTTTTTCAAAAATTCGCAATTTATTCACCGATCGCTTCATTTGCAACGGAATCAATTCCCGTTCGACTATTCACGCGTCCCACTGGTCACGAAAGGGTTAAAAGGATCGCCGTTCCGATAGATTATCTCAGATTATAAATTACCCCCGACAATTTCTCGTTTCGCAAGCGCCTCTTAAGTGATTTAATTTCATCCGCTTCGAACGTGCTTGATTTTTTTTCGAGGCTGCAATAAATTCCGGCATTACGATCCTCGAATGAAGTGGTAAAGGATCGTAAGGGAAGAGGAACGATCTGTAATACGGCGAACAGGTGAACATCAATCTTTTTTCAAATAATCGCCGATG
>NW_017100518.1:132287-133860 GCF_001263275.1 Habropoda laboriosa | reverse complement strand
GTATCTCGGGGATCTTTTGCAATGTAATAGTAACTGTCGATCGTAAACCTCTGTTTGGTCATAAAGATGCAACGCGACTTGGAAAGGAGAGAAAGTAGAAGAAATAGATAAACGAAACGGAGGGGAAATAAAAGGGAATTTACGATGTCGTCAAATGTCTGTCTGCAAATAATGGTAACTGTTATCATTCGTATCGTCTATGAATTTGCAAATGGAACATTCCTCTTCGAAAAACACCGCGTGAAACTTTAGAATTTCAACGTTCAAACGAAATCGACGCGTGCCAAGGAAACACATTTCCTCAAATTCTACGTACAGTGATGCCCGGTTTGCTCCAATTCCTCGAAACTCGGAGCAGATATCTGGATAACGCTAAATTTAAAACACTTAAGGATCGTCGTTGCGTAGAAACAGAACCTTATTTAACAGAAGTTCGACGTTACGTGACGTGCGCGCGGTAAAACAGAGAATGATGCGAAAACGGAGAAAGTAGGGCTATTTAACCCTCATCCGTCCCTCGTGTCAATTGTAAAAAATTGTATTATTCGGCTATTTGTAGAAAAATTTTTCTCTATTTTCTATTATATTAATAAAAGAATTTACAAAATTCATTACTTATCTTTTCATTTGATTGATTTTTTACCATTGTGTCAAATTAACACCGAGGGACCTATTAAGATGCGAAACTGAGGGACGGATGAGGGTTAAGGGTTTAGGGAAGATGAACTTTGGGTTACGACTATTGTCGTATACCTCTCTCCTATCTTTCATTAGTTTTTAGTCATCCTGCCTCCTTTCCTTAACTGTAAACAAATCCGCATCATCCTAACGTTAGTCACCCCGAAACCTAGACCTCCACATCATCCTTTACTTTTACTCATCGCTGAACCTAGACCTCACCGCCTCTCCCTACATTGACCTCTGAGACCAACCCCTACTCTTGTACTTACCGAACCTATATCTAGAAACCTTTTCCGTCGAAACAGCAGATTTCTGTCTAGTGGTCTTCACGCACCGAACGTCACCGAACTGTCGAATAAAGTCGAATAGTACTACGCGCAGAATAGCATCCTTATTTCGCCCCAGTTCCCGTCAGGCTCTCCTACCGCGTACCTATTGAAAATAATAAACCAACGCAAGGAATCGCAAGCCGCGGAATACAACACTATGTAGGAGAGTTGGAAGGTGAAGAGCTCAGCGGAAGTAATGGTGAAAATGGTTGACTCGTTGTAGATACAGATAAAACTACGACTAAGAAGGAAAATACACCCGTCCCTCAATTTACGCGAATATCCGTTCCACGTGGATTTGATTTACGCGAATAAAAATCGCGTAAATTGAGTCTGTCAGTATAAAAGGAAAAAATATTGGAAATAAAAGCTAGTAAAAGTTTTTCGCTGTAGGTTTTTCTCCTTCTTCAAGTCGATTCAAAATTTTCATTTTCATGTCCAAAGACATCGACTTTCTTTCGTGTGATTGAAAGTTTGTTAGACATGACTGGGTTAAAATTAAAAAATATAAATTATAAATCTAAACAGTATAGTAACAATGTCGTCCTCTCAACGTCCAAAGT
>NW_017100518.1:120224-132268 GCF_001263275.1 Habropoda laboriosa | reverse complement strand
CGGCCCAGCGGCCAAAGACAACGCCTTGTGCGGGCCTAACGCAACAAAGTTTCTTTCTGCGTTCCGTCAACCGATCTCACAATACTGACTGTACAAAAGTGTCAATTTTAAAACTTATAGGAAAATATGTATGTACATATCTGACCGCGTAAACACTCACCCTTCCATTGCGCCCTTGGCGCGCTTTTCCTTGGAAGGAGTGGGTGCGTGGAATCTTCGCTGTCCTTCGGTGACGCGTCGGAAATTCCCGCCAGGTCAACCCTCGGCCGAGAGTGCCGTTATACGCGCGTGTGGATTGACCCTTCAGTAATACCTGGTTTATGACACGTCTTCGGTTATTGAGGACGCGGAAAAGTCGAAATTCTAAAGGCATTGTTCTGTAAGAAAATACTTATTTTTTCGCGGAGCTACGAAGCGTCTTTGTTCTGAAAAATAACCTTCTTGTGCGAGCGTGCCATAAACCCGGTCAACGAAGACCCCATGCGTTCCGTACCTGCGCGACGGAACAATGTACATATGTACATGTCTGACCGCGTAAATTGAGGTAAATTTGCCGCGTAAAACAAGTACTCGCGTAAAAAAGTGTCGCGTAAATTGAGGGACGGGTGTATTTGAGGGTGTAACAGTACGAAGTATAAACAACGAGTTCACCAATTCACGAATAATAGTTAAACGTTAATTGTACAGAGATCTCGGATAATTGAAAGGAGATTGAAGATCGCAGGTGAAAATTATCCGATCGTTAAATCGCATTTTCTCGATGTAGCATTAAAGTTCCACGCATTTATTGCTTAACAGGCGTATAAGTAAGTACGCGCACGTTTTCTTCAGCCAGGCGAAAGGATAATGATGACGTAGCAACGCTACGTCTTACTGTCGACGATGTTTCGCGTTAAACAACAGATATTACAATGGAAAATTGCTCGTTGCTCGAGGCTAATTTTCGAAGTCGTTAACCGATTGCGAGGGAACGGACAGATACGAAAATGAAACGTGAAATTATGAATAAAACATACATTCGAATCGACTTTTACGATTGCTGGCTGTGTGAAAAACGCGCTTGCGCGCATTTTGTTACGTTTTCCACGGCTTCTACGGTTGCGGCAAGTTTTTTTGCACCGTTTCGACGAACATTTGCACGATTATTGTACAATACGCCGTGGAATTTCAATAGCTTTTCAGGCATAATTACTCGCAGTTTAAACGCGAAAAGAGGATAACGACGTTTCGTCCGTTTTGAAGAATTGTTTAAATGTCAATTATACTCGCGGCTTGTGACGCATAGATGAAACAATTTCGACGAGTTAATGCTTTGTAGCTCTATTTTCTCGTATACGAGGGAATTTAATTCGTAAATATTTTTCTGTATTTGTCTATATTTTTATCAGTTTTGTATAATACGACGCATCATTTTGGGCGTTTGTTGAAAATAAATATTGATAATTTGAATTAAATTGGGATCGTGTTAATATTGATCGATACAAACTTTATCCAATAACAACAATCAATTTGGGGAACTTCTGCACACGTTATGTGTGTTAAAGACGCAAATTGTGCATTTTGTACGATGTATTATTAGGTCATCCCACGAGTTCGTGCTCAATTTTATAATTTAGATCAATATTTCCAACGAACCTTTAAATTTGATTTAAAAAAAAAAAACGTAAGCTCCTTCTTATTCTGCAACATTTTCTATTTCTTTTTTTAGAGACCTTTATGTCATAGCTATAGTGTTTCCTTGTATTTTCATTAAATTACTTTTCGCCATCGTAGATAATACCGATCTATCATGAGAACTGATGGTAAAACAGAGAATTGGCGAGTTAAACAGAAACCACATAAAAATCCTCAAATTTAATTTACAAATATCACCATTCGTTTCACTAACATTCCACAATAAAAACACAAAATCCTCCCCTCGCAAGTATCACCAGTCGCCACAAAGAATCCTCCATTTTTCCATCAAAAACAATCACATCCACCATTCGCACAATACGAAACAATCATCTACACACTGCAATATTTCAACCAAAACCAGACTAACACCCTAACCACTCATCTTTCCCTCATCGCCAATCTAAACGAATCAACAAACACTCGCTTCTTCGATTCTTCAAACCTCCCACCCCATTTTCGCTCTCAGATCGTTCGAGGAAGGCGTTCTCGGAAAAATCGAATTTCACAATCGTCAGAACCGTTGATAAACCGTCGAACATCCCCCAGTTAGGCCCGCCGAGGGGGTTCGCTAAACCGAGTTGCAATTTTAATTTGCAACCGGCAATTTGCGAGGGGTTGCGGCTCGGAAACGAGTCGCTGGATCGTTCTCGCCGGCGCAGCGTTGTAAGAGACCGTCGATCGTAAACCTTACTTCACCGTGAAGGTAGAACATCGCGGAGCAAAAGGGGTGGTTTGAGGGAGCGAGGCGAAAAAAGAGAGACAGAAAGGCGGACGGGAGAGACAAAAGAAAGGCAGACGGGCACAGTAGAAATCTATGGTGGCAAGAGAACCCGGTGCGTGTAATTATCAGTCAGATCGCTATTCGAATGGATGAATTATATCGTCGCGGTTTACGGTGCATCGAATGCCTCGCTGGAAGCCCTCGGGGCTGTTTCGTACACGAGGAATTGACACTCGAACCTGTGCAATTATTAATGTCTCATTTACATCGGGGATAGATCGGCCGCTTTATTGCCAGTTTGTTCAACGATCTCCTTTTTCCTACGCCTCGTTCTCTGGCTGGCACGCCTGCGGAATTTGCTCCGGTTCGCGGGACAATTCTGACCGGCCGTGGGCCACGTTTCATGGATAGTTACGCGGTCGAGAACGCGTGCGTAGGTGCGGAGAGATACATTATTGCTGGTTTGCGCTCTTTTGATTGGCGGCTGGTAGGATTGTACGGGATTTTCTGAATCGTCTTTGTGAGATATGGTGCTTCGTGGCTTCGACTTGCTTCTGACGGCTTTGGGATGTAAGTGTTTGGTGTGTGAGATTGTTCTTTGGCGAGGCGTGTTTTAGGGTTCGGTTATTTTAACACGTTCGCGACGGGAAACGTAGTCCTAGGTCATTTCAAATTTTTTAGCTGAATACGGGCAACGTGGTCCTACGTGATTTCAAAATTGGCGGGAGAACCGTGCCGTACTCAGCTACAGACTTTTGGAAATTATATGCCGTATTCAGCTAAACGTTTTGTCCGGCTACCGCCCGTCGCGAAAATGTTAAGGCAACGTGTGTTAATGTTGTTCGTTAACCTTCCTGAACTTGTGTAATTTTTTAGTGTAGAGTGACCCATGTTGATCTCTCACACCGATGTTTAAACGACCGGAATATGGTATTTATGTGATTTGTTACAGCAACAGAGAAAGATTGGGTGAAAGCGTCAATTGTTTCGAAAAAATAAGGGAATTCTGGTTTCGTCGGTCTCTAATCAACTCCATTCAACGAGACGAGTCACCAAGTATAAACACGAGCACGTGAACAGGGCAGGGCCGACTTACGGATTCCAGATCCCCATATCGCATCGTAGGATAAGCTTTTTTTTTTAAATTAAAATTCTTTGACTATGGTATGGAGTTACTTGTTATATAAATATACCTAAATAACAGGATGAATGAAAGTACAAGAGAAGTTCCGTGTAATTATTATTTCTTTATTCTATGTTGCTCTCACAACTGGTATTTGATACTGAACTATCGTCGGAATCATTTAAATTTATAATAAATGGTTCTATTGCTGATTCAATTATACCATCTAATTGCCAAAATTTTTCTTCAAAATCGGTTATCACGTGATCAATACATTTTTTCCAATTTTCTGGAGTAACTACATTTATTGCTTACCACTGAAAAGTACCTGAAGTTATAAAATACATATTTGGAAATCATTAAGGTTTCTGCCTGCAAGACCCCTCGGCAAGGGACCACCATAACTTGGCCCTGAGTTGTAACATGTGACAGCCAATAACCATAGTCGCAGAGCCGATCACGTGAAAAGCGAGGGAGTTGTTTGTTTTTACTTAGCGACTCGTCTCGTTGAACGGACTGTAGGAAGGTTATTTATTTGGGACTATTGTGTATTACAAGATACGCAAGAATTCTGAGAAAAAAGTTAGAAATTTGAGAAACTTTTGGATGAATTTTTAACATCCGAATCTAGGAAAATGAAGCAAAGCGCAATTGTAAAGCTCAGCACAAGCACCAGATAGTGTGATCTATTATTCAAAAAATATTCCATCAGTTTGAGTAAGAATTATATAGCTGAAAAATTCTGGCAAGTAGTTACAATCGAAACTAGACTCCAAACATTCAGTCAGCTCCAAAGAATTTTCGAAAGAGTTACCAAAAGGAAAAGTGAAAAATCAAACTTACATATTCATTTTACTATTGTCTCTAGCTAATAATACTTATCACGTTTTTATCTCTCTTCAAAAATGGTACAATCTAGAATAATCCGATCTCCGCAAGATTACTTAAAAATTCCCTAAAAAAATTGATATGCGGTGACAAACTTTTATACATCTGAAAACACTGACTTCAACGCACACTGAAAATATAACATTTCACGTATTCCACAAGCTATACTATTCTCCCCACAAAGATTTGTTCGGTTGTAAAAACTTAAATCTGTTCAAGGCGAAGGTCTAGACGACACGGCTCGCAAATTTACAATTATTTAGGAAACCCTCTCATCTGGCCACCAGAAGCGGCAGCCTGCCGACCGACCAGATGAACCAGGACTCGACCCTACAATACAACAAATATTTAACAACAATACCCCCACCCTCTCGACACGACAGTCACCCCCGGAATACTCACAAAAATCCAATCAACACTCTTCAACCACCTCCACTACACATTTAAACAGCGAATAGAAGCACACAGCAAGTTGATAAAATAGCACGCACAGACACTTCGATTTTTATTATTACAAGCACCAACAGTCACATTCGATACAGACACTATTATTGTAACATATCTGGTTAACTATTTTAAATACAAGTATATCGTTGTTCAACATTGTGTGATTACTCAAAATTCAATACAGTCCACTACGTATCCATCGCATCGGTCGAAAGACTTCACTGAAGATTGCAAAATTAACAGTTCGAAGTCCGCGTCATCAAACCGTCGCAATTTCTAACGTCGACGCTGTGACGCGACCAAACAAGATTCACGAAATCAAAGCTCCACGTTTCCCCGAACGCGGAAGCGTTGACTCGCACCACTGTTTCTCCCATGCGCTGTTAACATCTCGAGCACCACTAACGACAAACAATCCAAACACCTCCCCGTTATTACCTATTAACACCAACTATACCTACATCCGAATCATTCGCGTAATCCTGAATTCGCAGAGTGGAGAAATTCTAAACCCATCGTACACCGCGATTTCCACGCAGGTAGGTACCAGTACTCTGTACGTTTCACAGATACGGTGATTTATCCACGCCTTTGGTGATAAAGCATTGCGCAACGGATACTGTTCTGGCCGAGTAAAATGGTGAATCAGATAAAGAACGGCTCTTCCCGCTTCCAAGAGAGAAACCCATAAATCAGCCGGCTGTCCGTGCTCGAGTATGAGGTGGCCGAATGAAGCGAACGCACGTTTATTAATTAACCAGCTTAGATAAACGTCGCGTAACGGTTAAACGGTATCGGTATCTCCTGTATTCTACGGTTCTACACTTTCTTTCAAGCCTAGGTCCAGTGTTCTGTTCCGCTGTAGTTTACAGCGGTTGTGCACGGATGTTTCTACCGTGAACGGACAAATGTCCGGAAGTGTACGCGTTATTTACAGCAACACGGTATCTCGGCTTTCGTATCGTTCTTACGCGTCGCTTTTTGGATGAAGTATCGGTCACCATCAAGCGATACCGTTAAAATACTTACTCAATCCCGGTCGAGGGCAAACGTTGCTTCGTGAGCTACGAGATAGATCGATCTTGAAAGGAAGAGTACGTTCGAGGAGTGTTTCTTGATGGTTGTTTTGGTCTTTTGGAAAGGTAGCCAGTTGCTCGCGAAGGGGGAAGTAGATTGTACGGATTTATAAGGAAAAATATTCCTGACAAGGAGCAATATCTCACCGTCGGTGTTTTTCTTGGAATTGATTTTCTTTGTTTTTTTTTCTTTTTTTTCGTTTGCCAGATCAGTGAGGGATTTCCATTGATCGGTTTCATTTTCAACTTTCATCGCTGGTATTCTTTCAGGGGGAGCGAGCGATGTACTTTCTAGTGTCGATGTGTTTTAATATTTTTTGCTTCGTTGTTCCGCGTTTCGATGTTGAATTTAGTCTGAGAGAGGCAAGTGTGGTGTGATAAAGGTGACATTTTTAAATACCCCTTGAAAAGGAAGGTTAGGAAAAATGTGAGTGACGAAAAGTAATATCTCGTCATTGTCACTGTTTTCTTGCAATTAATTTTTAATAATTATTGACTAGTTTCATTTTCAACTTTCATCGCTAGGATTTCGAAATGAATTTAAACAGCCTCTAAACCGGAAAGTGAAATTAGGAAAAGTATTCCTGATAAGAAGAAATATCTCAAAAATATTCCTGACAGAGAGTCATAACCTCCTTTCTCGAAATTAACGTTTTATCAGATAATTAAAGAATTTCTGTTGATCAGTGTCATTTTCAATTTTCATCACTAGTTTAAAAAAATGAACAATATCTTCTACTATCGCTGTGTTTAAAGCATTTCTAACGAAAAGGCGTATCTCTTTTTTTTTTAATTAATTTTTAGCAGACCACGGAAGAATTTGTACTGATTTTAATTTCATTTTCAATTTTCATCACCAGTGCGCAAAATTGAATAATATCTTCTAAAACGAAACGCGAAGTTAGCAAAAATAATCCTGACAAAGAGTATTATCTCAATCGACAGTGTTTTCTTAGAATTAATACTTAGCAGACCACTGCAGGATTTCTATTAACCAGTTCCTTTCCCAACTTTCATCGCTAGTATTAAAAAATGAATAATACCTTCTGCTATCACCGCGTTTAAACATTTCGTCCTTCACTTTTCCAATCTCTCACTATTAAATGTAACCTCGCTGCAGTAAATCTCAGACAATAAGTATACAACAAAGGTAAAATATTCAAAGAGTCCCTAAAACCGAAATGTGAAATTAGGAAAAATATTCCTGATAAGAAGTAACACCTCAAAAATATTCCCGCGAAAAAGTCATATCTCCTCTCTTAGAATTAATTTTTCACTGAAGGATTTCTGTTGACAAATTTCATTTCCAACTTTCATCACTAGTGTTAAAAAATGAATAATATATTCTACTCTCACCGTATTTAAACATTTTCGTACTTCACTTCTCCAAAGTTCTAGGTATTAAAAACCTCACTGTATTAAATCTCACACAACAAGTACAACAAAGGTAAGATATTCAAACAGTCCCTAAACCGAAATGCGAAATTAGGAAAAACATTCTTGCCAAAAAAATCGTATCTCCTCTCTTAAAATTAATTTTCACAAATTTCACTTCCAACTTTCATCGCCAGTGTCGAAAACTGAATAACATCTACTCTCACCGTATTCAAACATTTTCCAAAGCTCCCGGTATTAAATTTAACCACGCCGTATTAAATCTCGCGCAATAAGTAAAACAAAGGTAAAACGTTGAAACAGCCCCTAAAAGCGAGAGGCGATGTCATAGTTGACACAGCGTATATACCATTTGAACGTAGAATCCGGTGGATTTTACGATAGCTCGTCGCTCCGAGCGTAGCATCGTCAAACAAGGTCGTGTCACTGTCTGACTAGGGGGTTAATCCCCTTATAAAATTGTATTATGCAAACGAGGCACGCCCGTGCAACGGGAGACAGTGGCGAGTTCCAAAGGCAATATCTTACCTCCGTAAGACTCCGCCGAGGAGGCTCGCGTTTAAGCATTCCGGTGGCGATAGTCGTCTTTGTACCTCGGCTACCGTAACTTTGTACTTGCTGGTGCTGCTTAGTAACGATAATCGTCCTGGAACCGAACAGAACACGTCCGAAGGTTGCGCGTTCCCACTCAGCATCGCTTTCTCGCTCCTGTCCGATGGTTTTATGTCTGCAACAAACGGAACAACAACACATTTGTAAACGAGAATTATGCATTTCACCGATTCGAAATCAATTAAACCGGTGGTGCAGCGACGAGAAAGTGGACGTCGAACGTTTATAATTTACGGCACAGGTGAATTTCGAATCGGAGGTTAATTAATGTTCCATCCGATGAAATTGTACGGAGGTTTGAAAGGGATACCATGTAAGGAATCTGTAATTATGTTTGGGAAATTTCTTATCGACGTATTACTGCTCCTTTTCAGCTGGAACGTTCTACTTATCAATTTGTCATATTTGTAAAGGGTATTTTGATAGATTTTTAGCTTCGCGTGTTTTTTTTCACCCTTTAACCTTTTCATTAGTGATAAGAGGTTTGAAAATTTTCTGGGTAAATCTTGGCTGAAAGTGTTAGGCATTTGGTAAAGTATGAATAATTTAACCCCTTCGCTGCTATTAGCGCTTATAGGCACTTTGAAAAATTTTTTACGCTGCGTCCTTGGAGGCTATAGGCGTTTCGAATATTTTTCGCGCTGTGCCATTGGAGACTATAGGCGGTTTGAATATATTTTCGCGCTGTGCTCTTGGAGGCTATAGGCGGTTTGAATATATTTTCGCGCTGTGCTCTTGGAGGCTATAGGCGGTTTGAATATATTTTCGCGCTGTGCTCTTGGAGGCTATAGGCGGTTTGAATATTTTTTCGCGCTGCGCCCTTGGAGGTTATAGGCGTTTCGAATATTTTCTTTCACTGTCTTTGACGCCTATAGGCGGTTTGAATATTTTTTCGCGCTGTGCTCTTGGAGGCTATAGGCGGTTTGAATATTTTCTTCCGTTGTCTTTGGCGCCTATAGTCGTTTTGAATATTTTTTCGCGCCGTGCCCTTGCAGGCTATAGACGGTTTGAATATTTTTTCGCGCTGTGCTCTTGGCGCCTATAGTCGTTTTGAATATTTTTTCGCACCGTGCCCTTGGTGTCTATAGGTGTTTCGAATATTTTTCCGCGCTGTACCCTTGAAGGCTATAGGCGTTCCGAATATTTTCTCGCGCTGTGCCCTTGCCGACTATAAACGCTTTGAAAATTTTCTCTTACTGTGCTGTTCACGCTTTTTGACACACTTTCATCTTAATTTAGGCCTCAATTCTGGTTCCTTGCGTACTTCCACCTTAATTTTTAAATTTTTATTTTAATAGATTTCAACAGATTTGAGTGGAATTCAATAAAAGATTTCGATAGATAAATAGTAGATTTCAATCAAATTCAGCAGATTTCACAAATTTTTCTTAAATTTCACCAAAATTTAAGATTTCAGTATACTTCACATTCGGCAAATCTCCCAGCACTCATGCCCAAGACTGTACTTCTTACAAACGCCAACAAAACAACGTCTCTCATTCGAAGACAGTTCAAAGGGACAAGATTATTTTAATTTTCATAAAATATCCCCCGATTAATTTTATTCCGTTGATAAAAGGAATGCAATAATCCTCTTAAGATTACTGTACACTATTCCTGCAGGAAGAGGTCAAAAGAGGGTTTAACGAGTGGACGGGAAGGAATACCGAAACTGATGGTTCTTCTGAAATTACGTTATCCCCGGGTCGATCATGCCTGTATGGGTGCATAACCGTGATATCGGAGCAATATCCAACGCGAAATATTTTAAATTCGCCGTACCTCGTCCTGTTTTCGTTTCTATGCACCGATAGTCCAGCATTATTGCATCGTTGCTCTGGAATGCTTAATATAAGGCCGCGGGGTTCGAACAAAGCTGTGTTATTACAAGCCAAATCGATCGTCAACTTATAACTTAAAAACTCTTCATCGTTGCTTCGATCATAACCTACACACACACATACCTATGGTTTGTGGCTGTTTAAACGCGGACGTGAATTTTAAACCGATAACCCTCAAAATTCTTACGAAAAAAGAAAATTCAAACACAGTACAGTATTTCTTCCACACCCTTTATTTTTCGATAATGCTTGGCCTTCACGCGGAGAAACTTCTTTTTAATTTCATGATCGGAAGGAAGTTGACGGTAGCTTTCTCTTCTTTATTCAATGTCTTCATTTTTGCACGTTGAAATTTATTTTTATTTTTTTTTTTTTTGGATGTTCTTGTGTATGGAATTTAAAAATTCTTACATGTCAAATAACTTACATGTCAGATACAATTCTTAAAAATGTCGGTAACTTAAGAATCGTTGGTAAATTGGTTCGATGATAATTTTCACGGGAAGTTGTGGATATCAGAAGTTCTATTAACGGATAGACTTCGTTCGTATCACTTCAAGCGTCGGGCCCGCTTTAAGGGCAGGTTCCGGTTTGGGTCTTTGAAAAAATCGAAAACTTTTTTCAGATTTTTCACTTCTTCGAGGTTTAAAGAATACGTAGTTAAAAGGAAATTTCTAAATTCTCAAAATTACCAAAGTTGTAGGCTTCAAGGCGTAATATGTATGTGGACTGGCGTCCAAATGCGTTTTTACACGTTTATGCAGAAAGAAAATATGACATCTCTCGGACAGCAAGTGGCTGAATATTTATATCATTAAAAATCGTCGCTGTGCCTGTAACAAGCACTACGTAAAATTTTTCAAAAGAAATTTTCCGTTTTACAAGAGTTATTTTATTTTATTCTGCAAAAGTGCGTGTTTCTACAAAACTCCGGGCGCTTTAAGTGATAACAGTTTCGAATACTTGAGTTTCTACTGTTACTACGAGTTTCAGGTCGTATTACTGAAACCTCGTGAAATTTGTTACACCACAGAGTATTATTCGCGTATGATATCCTTTCTCTGACTGTGAATCGATTACGATTGACGTGTGATTCGGGTACAAGACTTTGCTTAGCGTTTGTAAATGTGAAAATGTACGAGAAAGAGAGAGAGAAGGAGAGGCGAAGACGGTACGAGAGCGGGAAAGAGGAAGAGAGTGCAAACAAGTTGTCAAGTAGAATCAATCCACATCGACGTCTCGATCAGGCGGGTCAAACGGGTAATAAATTTCTACGCGGACCAAATAGGTCGACGTGGGTTTGTTCCGCGCTTATAAATTGTAATCTCGAGAATGAAGCGGTAGAAAATCGTGTAACGGTAAGTCGGCTGTCGGTGGTGCTGACCGGACAATTTGGTAGCTTTGAAAGTGTTGTATTTGAAGGAAGGATACGTAGGCTCATGCATTATTAATCTCCGTGATAGAAAATGATAAGATTCGAATTGTCGACTTTCGCGAAAAAACTTCCGTTTGGAAAAATTCAACAACTCAATCGTCAGTTTCTTGAAAAAGTGCGTCGATTACAATTATCGGAAAGCTTTAGTCACTTTGACATTCTAATTTATCTATTAACAGAAATCAATTCTAAGAATATGTAATAAAATTGTTTGACAAAAATTGGATAACTCAATCGTCATTTTCCTGTAAAATGCCTCAATTACAATGATCAGCAAAGCTTTATAAATGTCAGAAAATTTACATGTCACTTTTTCAACAGTTAAAATTGCTGGATCGATACCATACATTAAATTTTGCCCGATCGTCGAATTTTATACACAGTAGTAAAAAGAAAAAAATTTACTGCGTTACACGTGTATTGAATAGTAAAAAAATTTACAATACAATTGTTTGAACATTATTATCTGACGTGAAAAATAATTCACTAGACCTCTCCCCAACAAACTATCATTTCTTCAAACACCTGAGCAATTTTTTTCAGAAATAAATCACTCCAAAATGAAGACACTCTAAAAGCAGCATTCGAAGAATTTTTCATTCAAAGACTACTGATTTTTATGTCAAATTGGCGGGTCGATACTACATATTAAATTTTCTTCAACCATAAATTTTCGTACACAATAGTCAAGAAAAAGAAACTTAAATCAGCCTTGTGGTGTGAAATTTATTTAAAATCTCACTTTATTGTTGTGAGGTCGAATTACAGATATTATGCCTCGAAAGCGATTATGCCTCGAAGACGGTCGGTGAAAAGGCGCAAATTTGAC
>NW_017100518.1:119436-119899 GCF_001263275.1 Habropoda laboriosa | reverse complement strand
ATCTCCACCTGGAAGTTATGTAGTGCCGCCTGGAGTAATTCCTCCTTATGCACTGAAAAGTATTAAGACGTTAGTTACCATTAAAATTTAAAGTTGGAATGTAACCATGCAGGAGCTTGAGAATCATGCAGGAAGAAAGAATAGGCTGAGGTACGGGGCAAATGAAGGGGTGAGGGGTGGGAATCCATTACAATCTGGAGCGCAAGAACTGACTTTTCTGGTCAAAGTGTCATCTTTTATATGTTTTGGGGGAGCTTGACTCGACCAATCAGGGCGGGCGAGGGGGTCGTGCGAGTACGCAGCTCGTACTCGGTATGGCAGAATTAAAACAAAACAGTTACTCTACAGCCTTCAATTTCATCCAAAAATTGCAAGAAATTAATTTCCACACCTGATGCACTAAAAAACACAAAATACACAAACTCTCCTACGAACGGTACTTAATATCAAATGTCAGGTGTCA
>NW_017100518.1:90033-119413 GCF_001263275.1 Habropoda laboriosa | reverse complement strand
CTACCTTTGAAACGTTGCAGATTTATCTGATTCCGTTATCTTCATCTCGGTAACGGCACTGGAAGGTGTATTAATTTATTTAACGCGAACAACTCATGCTTTTGCTTACGTTGGTCAGGGCCGCGTTGTAAAACGTGTAATTACCGAGGGTCGTTTTAACCTTTCGCCGGTGTGAATTGTGAAACCGTCTCACTCATCGATGAGCCCGCGCTATCGGTCAATCGATCCTCCGTTAATTACCAAGGTACGTATCGGTTAATTCAACGAACAGGTACGAACGATTCACGTGACATTTTCAACGAAACCTACACTACGTTATTTAATAGTAACCGTATATGCACTTCTACGGTGAAAACAGGAAAAAAGAACCAGCGAGAATTAAGCAACGAACATTTTACCTATTATGATAAATGTTCTATCTAGGATACGTTTAGCGTTGCCCAAGAAGTCGATCGTTCGCCGATTGATCTTGACGGGTAAATTGCAATGCAACGAACAGCGAGTGAAATTATACGGTGAAATTCATTGACGATGGTGATTTGCAAATTGCAGGGTGTGCGTGAAAATATTTCATTCCTCGTTTTTTTTTTTTTTTTTTGCTTCAAAACTTAGCGCTATATTTTTCTATACTTTTTCTTTTTTCTTCCATCGTTCCAAGGTTACTCGTTGATTTACGGCCGCGAGGTTGTTGCGAAGGAATGGTGTTAGATGGTATCGTTAGATCGTTAAGTTTGTAATAACACGGTCGAAACATGCGACAATTACCATTTCGATATTGAAATTGGAGTTTGAATAATATTGAAATTTCAGCGTATTATTCGTGTCGCTTATCTGTTACCATTCTCTTGCAAATTGAAGCAATTGAAACTGTTGACTGCGTGTAGGAATATGTTAGTAGGAGTTCAAATTTGAGAGGAACAAATTTGACGTTAATACGTTTATTTTAGTGTAAACAGGTAATTGAAGAACATTTAGAAGTGCCAATTACCGATTTTGATGGAATTTTAGCGTAGCTATAGTAGTTCTCAAAAAAATATGAGATAGGTATTTCTTTTATCTGCAATTTTCCAAATTGAAGGGGTGAAAATCGCTCTCAAAGTCTGAGATAGTAACTATATTTAGACTAATATTTCGAAATCTATTAGGACGGTGCGAATTTGGTGAAAAATGAAAAAATGATGGTGAAGAACGTCCATTTGTGTAAATAATATACTAAAAATATAAGTTTTAAATTAAAAATTAAACTTTGTAAAAAATTAAAGATTAAACTTCCTAGAAAATTAAAAATTAAGCTTTCTAGAAAACCAAAAATTAAACTTTCCAAAAAATAAAAATTATAACTTTCTTGTTAACTTTCCCCCAAAATATTCGCGTACAAGTGTTACACACACCCACCCCCAAAATACCCAAAACTCAGAATCCCAATTTTCCAAATTCCACTACAATTTTTCCTCACGAAACAAAGTCAATCTCAACTGGGTTAAAACACAATCTCGTTAAATAATACATCATCGATCCTATCTGCATTTCCAATTACTATTAGCCACGTATCATCGGGCGACGAACAGAATACCGTATAAATCAAAATCTATGGCTGCAGGTTGCCATGTAGAGGCAATATACCAGCGACAGCGAAAGCGTCGTCGGCTTAGAATTAAAACTCCCGTCGTCGTAAATTTTCCGTATGAATTCGAAATTTAACCGGCTAATGAGATTTTCACTCATTCTTCACGGTTCGCCCGTGAGTCTCCCAGAGGGGAAGAACTGGTGTGTATAGAAAGCATGCATTCACCGCAACATCCTCGCCTCGCTATCCCGACGATCGGCGGCGTCTTGTTTTAGCCGAGATAACGTCTAGGAAGTCGCCACCAGATAATTTGTCACTCGGCCAACGTAGATATATTACCGGCGTTGTTGAAACTAAAGTGCCAAGGGAACCTCGGTCACGACTGCTGGAATCGTGAAAACGGCTGGTTCTACGAGGCACAGGCGAACGTAGACTAGGTTTATGTTAATTACGGTGCTTATGTAGCTTACCAAGAATTAGACGTGTTATCCCAAGGCGGGATAACAATTTGTAGGTAATGACGATTATTATTGGTAATGGCGTAATTCGTGGCAGCGATGATTCTTAATGTAATGGTATTACGTCGTTTCAGAAGTTTGTGTTGTTTATGGTGTGTTTTGTATTTTGAGGTACGTTTTGGAAATGAGATCGTTGATTCGGATGTGTAGCTGCTTAGTTGGAGGAGTTAGGAGAAGTAATGGGCGAGAGAAGTGGGGAGGATGTTTAAGTTGAGACGAAGTGAATTTTTAGCGAGGAATGTTAGATAACACGCGGTACGACGGGTGCAGAAAAATTTCGTGAATTGGGTTGGCAAATTTTGTCGGATTTGTATCAGTTTTGTGCATTGTAACGTCACAAAATTTGTGGAAATTTTATCAGATTACTATCAGTTGTGCGGATTGTAAGATTTTTTAGAGGGCAAAAGGTTTGACAATATTGACTTTACGAGAGGAAACGTTGAAAAATATTTTAATAAATTTTATCAGATTACTATCAATTTTGTGCATTATAACGTCACAAAATTTGTAAGAACAAGTCACGTGAATTCGGCTGGGAAATTTGATTAGATTACTATCAGTTTCGGGGATTGTCAACACTTTTTAGTGGGCGAGAAGTTTGACAATATCGACTTTGAAAAATATTTTATCAGATTACTATCAGTTTTGTGCATTATAACGTCAGAAAATTTGCAAAAAAAGTTACGTGAATTCGGTCGGGAAATTTTAACAAATTATTATCAGTTTCGTGAATTATAATATCTTTTACTGAATGAAAAATTTAACAATGTCGACTTTATAAGAAGTAACGCTGAAAAATATTTTCATAAATTTTATCAGATTGCTATGAATTTTGCGCGTTACATTTTTTAGTAAGAGAAAAATTCGACGTAACGTTGAAAAATATTTTAACGAAAAACCGAAGAAATTTTACAGTGACGGCATAATGGCTTTGCCGATAAAATGGGAAAAGGTTTAGTACTATAACGCGTGTCTATTTCCTGTGCTTCATAAAACGAAACGATTTACATATAATTAACCCCTTAAAGTTTCTCAACATAATTATTTCCTAAGCGTACGAAACCAAGTTTCCCACTTATTCACAATTCTGCGACTTAAATTTTTCCAACAGAATAAAAAGAACAGCGCAATATGAAAAGCGAAAGAAAATAAAGAAAATTGCACTTTTTCGACAATTTCCACATTCTACATTTCCACCTTTTCAATCCCATAATTTTATCCCACAACGAAAAACGTACTACTTTCGAAAATGCTAAAAAGTTCACTGTCCCGTAAACTAATTTGCAATAATTCACCGAAACTCCCATAATCCGATTTAATACTACGTATATCTCCAAGTTTCTCGTTTCTAAAGGAAAAGGAAACACAAAGACAGGGGAGAGTTGTAATTAATGAACAGAAGATGGAAGAGGACTATTTTTACCGCTATTCATCATGATTAAAGTTCCATTACACGGTTAGTTTTGCAACGAGTTTTTCACTTAATACTTTCCACCGCCGAAGCAAGCAAGCGGTTGATCGTTTGTCAGAGACATCGAAACGGTATCGACGGTATTGCAAAGCGTGGGTAGTCAATTAAGGCTTCGAACAGCGATAAATCGTCGCTGCTGTTTGATCCGGAGGCTGAATAAAACTTCTTTCATTGACGTCACCGGGGATCTTGAGGCATGGAACAACGGTCTGACAGGTAGATCGTAACAAAAGGTAAACTGTGGGCGGGATTTCTACCATCGAATACACTCTCTATTACAATGTTGGGAAAGTTACAACGTACGAACGTTATCGAGCGAGTAGCTCTGATGCTAACACATCGTGTGACTTGAGATCGGGAAGTTAATTGATCGCTATCGCACGATATGTACTTCGTCTCGTTGAAACTTTCCGAGTAGTATCGCGATGAATCGGGGGATTAAAAAGTGGTCTAATTAACTGGTCTTTGTATTTTCGAAAAATATTCCGATATTTCTCGTTTGGTATAGAGAGTGGGTCACGTGAAACAGGCCACCTGTTGCATATTAATTAGAATTTTTAATTGAAAATTGTCACGTATGAATTGAAATTTGTTTATAAATGCAATTTTTTTCTGTTCTTTCTCAAGGTCACCTATTTTTTTTACATAAATGTATATATATTTTTTATATTTATGCATGCAAAATAATATGATCTTAAAATTACCCTGGATTCTACAGTTTTTAACCAAATGTGAAACTTCCTATCATTTTGTCGCCATTCCTTCTATCGAAGCAATTTTTCTTCCATTCTATTTACCCTTTGAAATCATTTAAATTATGTATAAAAATTTTCATTTTTTCGCCATTTCTTCCATCGAACCAATTTTTCTTCCATTCTATATATTCTTTCAAATCATTTACATTATGTATACAAATTTTCATTGTTTTGCCATTTCTTTCAGCAAAGAAATTTTTCTTCCATTCCATTTACCCTTTGAAATCATTCAAATTATGTATAAAAATTTTCATTTTTTCGGCATTTTTTCCATGAAAAAAATTTTTCTTCCACCTTATTAATCTTTCGAAACCATTTAAATTACAAATAAAAATTTTCATTTTTTCGCCATTCCTTCCATCGAACCAATTTTTCTTCCATTCTATTTACCCTTTGAAATCATTTAAATTACGTATAAAAATTTTCATTTTTTCGCCATTTCTTCCATCGAACCAATTTTTCTTGCATTCTATATATTCTTTCAAATCATTTACATTATGTATACAAATTTTCATTTTTTCGCCATTTCTTTCATCAAATAAATTTTTCTTTTCATTCTACTTACTCGTTGAAATCATTTAAATTACAAATAAAAATTTCATTTGTTCGCCATTTCTATCCTGAAAAAAATTTTTCTTGCACCTTACTAATCTTTTCAAATCATTTAAATTACCAATAAAAATTATAGCTAGAGAAGACAGGAAAGACGGTCTGTTTTATATGGCTCATCTTGTACAACAAGCTATTATTCTAACAGAATTGACTTTCTTATCCCGAATTTCGGCAGAAATTAGAATTGATAGTCGGTTATTAACTCGTAAAAGGCAACGCACCTAACTGTAATATCTCTCCCTTATAGGTACCGTTTAATACCAAAATCGATGGTAATTCACCGTTTACCCTCCAAAAAAAAGAAAAAAAAAAGTCCGACAGTCATGAACGTGTTGATTATCGATAATCAAGGGAATATTTGCCTCCCCGGTATAATTTGAACATTCCTCGTATCTACGATTCGTATCGTTGGTTAGTAAATCGAGTAATTTCCAAGAAATCAGCGGAATTATAGCCGCGACAATTTATATCTATTTATTATACCATGACTGGGCTTCGTTCTATCATTACCATTATTATCGCGAACACGTGTCCCAAGATTTCGCATATCTTAAGGTTTACACGCGTTTCAATGAAGCCCGGTGGTGGTATCGCTGCACGCGCGATTACAATGTCGCCGAGAAATTTATGCGTCTGACACGCTATCATTTATCATTTATCCGGTTAATTAGATATTGAAATGAGGGCCAAACAAGACCTGAGAAAAAGGCGGGGAAAGAAAGAAAAAAACGTTTTCCACGTTAAGGCCGGCGCGGAAGGAAAAAAACGATTGCAATTAAGTGTCACGCACGCATGCAAATCCGGAACACATGGAAATGAATCTCGCGTGCGTTTCTCCGAATTCTCGGCGGTTTTTTAATTTCCCCTTAATCAATTACGAGCCTCGAGGAACGGGCAAAAAAAATCTCATTAATACCAATGCTCTGCGAGAAAAGGAATATTTAACACAGTTTTCACGTGTTTGCACTGTGGAAACCTGCGTATGAAATTATATGTACACGACTATCTACGGTAAAAAGAAGCCGCGGTAATTAAGCAAATGAATGGTATAATAAAATGATAAAATGTAAAGTGTACGTATATCTTATCTCGGAGAGAAGATCGCATCTGGCAATATGTAAAATTGCTTATAATAAAATCGTTAATACATATGTTCACTCAAGCAACATTACTTAACCGGCGTATCATGGAAGAATCTAACTTTTTACGAATCTGGAATTATCTGAGTATTCTATTATACAACGAGAATAATGTCCCTGACTCTGAGTTCAAGAGAAAAATGTTTACTAATATTCTGCGGTAACAAGAAATCTTAGACTCTGAGGTTAGGAAAAAAGTTGTTGCAATTTTTAATTAATTGAATGTTGTACAGTAGTGAGAGATTCTAGATTCTGAGTTCAAGAGATACATTTTTGCAAATTTCAATCTGCAGTAGCAGAAGTTGCCAGACTCTGAGTCTAAGATTATCTGAATATTTTACAGTGATAAAAGATCCCAGACTGTAGTTTTAATGATAAATTTTTGCAAATCTCAATTATTTGGGTATTCAACAGTAATAAAAATTCCCAGACTCTGAGTTTAAGAGTTCAATTGGTTGAGTATTCTACAGTGTCACATGCGTAACAGACGTCTCTTGGGTTATATCGGTATTCCCAATAGATCAGCACGTCCTAAAAAGCGAGGTCTCAGCCGGCACGAAAATTATTTTACGACACCCAAAGCTCGACGCCTCTCACACCCGAACACCACATGACCTAAGATAATAAACAGACCTTCGACATCACCGAGCAATATAACAAATTCCCCACTTTCACACCACCACCAGACACACCCCAAACACACCCAAAAATCCAATCACCACATACTTCCACCACCAATCACAACACACACGTAGTTTATAAAATAGCGAACACCACACGACACGACATACAATTTTCCGATCAGTAAGCTTAGGCACTTCGCGCTCTGTACACGTTCTCAAATACATAGTTTAACGACAAGTTGTTGTGCGTTAACAATCAATCTACCGTGCACTGCCTGAGTCCCCTATCCCGTGCAGATTCCTAGATGGTTTGATTCGAAAAGAGGGACGATTAGCGTTTCGCGACCAGGCTATTGCGATTCAAAGATAAATTTTTGCAGATCTGAATTATTTGGGTATTCAACAGTGATAAAAATTTCCAGACTCTGAGTTTGAGAGAAAAATTATCTCAGTTGTTTCAATATTCTACGGTGGCAAAATAGAAGACAATAAAAAGTAAATCACGAAACCTTCGTAACTTAACAACCCTAGGTACTAAAAAACATCAAACGTTTAAAATACTTAAAATTTCAAAAAAAGAAATAACATCAGTAAGTAAATCAAAAATTTTTGCGATCTAAACGAAGAAACTTGAATAAAATTTGAATTAATCATCTCCTATTACTATTCACTTTCGAACGAATCAAATGCCCCAAAAAACTATCGACAAACTTCAAAAATCACCTAAACACTAAAATCACGAACTAAAAAATTTCGCTACCAAAGAACAGGAAAACAGAAAATTCACGTGCAACAGAATAGAATCGATCAAAAAAAGGAAAGAATTGTCATCGAGTACGGTTCAAGCAACAAATTCCCATCTCGATATTTTTGCAATCTGAACCAAGAAACGCCAATAAAATCACACTGCATCACTTCCTAATATAATTCACCATCGAACGAATCAAATCCCCCGAAAAACTATCGACAAAACTTCACAAATCGCACAAAACGCTGCGTTAAAAATCTTCCTACCGAAGAGTAACAAAACACAAGATTCACGTGCAACAGAGTAGGATCTCTATAGGAAAGGAAGGGATCGTCATCGAGCACGTACGAGGCGGCAGATTGCCAGCTCGGTAGCACCTTTGCACGCGTACTCGCGGTGGCTAATAGCGATCGTGGTCTGACCGAGGGGTGCAATTTTCATTCCAGCGGAAACGCTGCTGGAGGAGCGAACGGGAGCACAACGACCGGAACATGTTGGCCGTCAATGAAGCAACTTCACCGGTCGAACGGTGCACAAGGAGGCTGCTACCTGCACAACCATCGGGCTATCCTATTGCTAGCAGCAGAAGGTAAGTCTCTGGTAATTTACAGGAGAATCCACCGGCAAACACAAGCACAAACATTTCGTAGAACTTATTAGCAGGAAGCTCACGATAATGGGGCTTAATTTGAATGTCACGCGGCCAAGATGTATTTCAGCTTTGAACCTTCGTGTAAGCGTAAGGTAAGTGCAGGCGACATCACAAAGTCACAATTTTTCTTCAAGCAATTCCGATATATTTGATATATAGTCGGGGCCACGATATAGCGAGGTCGTAAAATCGGTTAGGCGTCAAAGTAAACATGTTTTAGCTGCTGGGACCCCGAAATTGACAGAATTCTAATATATTTACTGAAAACTGCATGCAGCTAGGACAAATTAGGGTTTCTCCCTCTGGGGGAAGCCGCTTTTGGAAGTACGGTTACAAGTAAAGGTCTTATTGAGGTCTTTAAAAGGATTGTGTAGCTTTAATATTAACATATTTTCCATTTGTAAATGAAATACCATTTTCTACTTGAAGTACCAAATCATATGCTACCATTCGTTTATTGTTGGAACCCTCAAACAGACTGCAACACATGGCCTTGAGTGCCGCAACATCAATCGATGCCGATTCTTCAGAGTTTAATTTACGACCTCGCTATATCGTGGCCCCAACTATACCTCAAAGTTTTCAATATTTGTCACCACGGTGGTTCGGAATCCACCTTAACCGTTTGAGTGCCAAGGAGCGCGGTCGCGCCACCGCATCGGGCCACGAAGTGTCAATTTTATTCTATTTTTTTATAAAAAATTGCACATAATCAATTTTACCTTCGTTTCGTGTAAGAAATGCGAGATTCCGGCGGCAAAGTGGTGGCCTGGACTTTGTAACCCAGGAAGAGAAAGCGCGCGGGTACCTGAGGGTGCCATAAACTAAGTCCTTTCCCCGGAAAGTCGAACGAGGGGGCTCCAACGGTTTTTCGGAGCAACGTGGGATACGAAAGGACATTCTGGAAATAGCCGTCGAGCGAGACGGACGCCGGAAACTTTAAGAATCGCCTAGGAATACAGAATAAATTATTTTTGGGATACCACACTATCCTGACTTTAATTCTTTCTTTTCAAGTGGTGTTTACATTCGTGTTATTTTGAATACAGAATAAATTATTTTTGGGATACCACACTATCCTGACTTTAATTCTTTGTTTTCAAGTAGTGCTTACATTCGTGTTATTTCCAAATAGTCGTATTCAGGAAAATGTCGAAAAGAAAATTTTTGTCATTTTTCGGCATCAAATGAAAGAAGCGCGATCGCGTCGCCTGGCACTTTTGGATTGGGAAACAACAAAGACCCGTGGCATTCAAAGGGTTAAACAGTAGGTCCCCGGCTAATGACCAACATCGGTCGATGCCGGTAAAAATCAAATACACAAAGCGAGACTACCAGTGATCGTTAATATTTTTCAGTCGATTAAAACGCGAACCCTTTGGATATCTGGATATTTAGGAGAGTGGACTTACGCCGCTGTCAAAATAAACGGCTCACATATCGAACTTGATCCCATCTCTGCTATACGTTCGCGTATTGTTGAGTCGCGGAGAAATATGTCGAGAGTAGTTTGTTTTCTGTCGACAACAGCACGGAATTACGGTAAAGCATATTTTTCTAACGTCAGGTTTACTCAGGTTTCTACAGTTATGGTAAATGTTTACGGATCGATGTGGATATTGCGAGTTACGCGGTCTTTAAGAGTTTGGAAAGCTGCACGGTAATTGCATAAATGGTCCGATGTTGTACCGAGTATTAATCGTCGTTTAACTTTCGTTGCAATTTATGTTGGAAGTTTCGAAGAAGTAGAATGTTCGAATCGAAACTATTACAAAGTACCTTTAGAAATTCTCCTGTTGTGAAGTATGCATTAATTGTCGTTCAACTTTCGTGCAATTTCACGTTGAAACTTCGCGGTAAATAGAATGTATCGAAACTTTTACCAGCAATTTTAGTATCGTTTTTCGCAACTTTTTGTCATCTTAATAATGGGAAATCGTTGATTTCATTCGAAGAAAATTTGTGTTCAATTTATTACGTATCGGTAAAAAGTGAGGGATTAGAATTGCTAGTTATTATAGCGCGAACTTTCGCTTGCTGAATGGAACATACGGGGTATTAGAATAGATTCGATACGTTTTTACGTGAATCAAGTTCTAATGGTTTTAAAATCGTCGACGGCGAGGCAAAAACGGTGAAACGTCACCGTTTATGCGAGTCACCAATTATCATTTTAACGGCTAATGACCGGAAGTGACAGCCACACTTTTTCCGATTACAAAATCACGCGAGAGGAGAGGAAGAAGAAAAAAAAAAGGAGTACATCTGTGAATCCGGTCACTTTCACATCTAGTCCTATCTTGTTCCCAGTTACACTCCTTTCTTATCGCAACAGCATCTATCTTGGACGAAATGAAACGGTGTTCCAATCTGTGTCACATTCTGGCGTAGATCTCTTATGAAATAATCGTATCAAAGCGTAAAATGTTGAAAGAGACGAGTAGAAAGGTTGAAGGAATTTATGGGAATTGAAATGTTACTGTACAACGTGAAATAAAAATAAAATGCATTATTTAAAAGCGATTTTAAACGTGGTTAATAATATTTCTATGTTGAACAGGTTCTGATTGTAAATATTGCAAAATGGGAATTGAAATGCTTTATTTGATCAAATTTTACTGTAATCTGAAATTAAAAACAAAAAGTTTTAAATGTGTTTAATAATACTTTTATATCGAACAATTTTTAATTGCAAATATTGCAAAATGGGCATGGAAATTCTTTATTTGATCAAATGTTGCTTTAATCTAAAATTTTGAAAAAATTTTAAATGTGTTTAATAATACTTTTATATCGAACAATTTTTAATTGCAAATATTGCAAAATGGGCATGGAAATGTTTTATTTGATCAAATGTTGTTTTAATATAAAATTTTTTAAAAATAGTTTTAAATGTGTTTAATAATTCTTAATTGTAAATATTGCGAAACTAGGAATGAATTGAACAAATATTTAAGTTCGTTATTTTCTAGGTGCTAAGAAGAAAAGTAAGATTGATGGCTACGTCAGAAAAAACGGTGAAAAAGGTTCGGAAAAAAAATTAGTAAAAAATTCTACTTTATGTGCGTTTTTTTGTAAAACAACATTGATCAACGAACGATAAATGAATCAATATAATCCTTAATGATGCAGAAATCTCGGAAATAAGTGGTGTTAAACGTTCGAATACATTTACAATTACGATTGAAATGAATATTTTTCCCAACAAAAAGCGTCGTAGTGAATACAAATGTGGAATTTTACACAAACTCGAGAATAGTTATATCTGCAATGCAAATTCCAAATCGGAGTAAAATATAATGAAACGTTTCAAATATTTTCCTCGGCAAAAATAAAAGTATCAAAATATTTTCCTCAGAAAGAATAAAATAATATCAGAATAATTTCCTCAGAAAAAAAAATAAAAATATCAGAACACTTTCCTTTAGAATATTGTCCTCGGAAAAATAAAACAAAATGTCTCAAACATTTTCCTCAGAAAACGTAAAATAAAAATATCAAAAATAAATCTCATCGCCCACTAGAGGACAAAAGTACCTTCAAACACGATAAAAACACTATGATACCTATCCAATTTCCATCGATCACGTCGAATTGCATTAATCATCCCGATAATCACGTTCGCTCGCTAAATCACAAGTTCCGATGAAACCGTTATCGTCGAGACGTGCGCGCGCCTGTCAAGATTGATGACGGACAAAACTGTTAAAAGACAAAAATTCTATTAAGAAACAGACAGGGTAGCCTACCTACTTGGCGATGAAAAAGGAAAAACGGAAAAAAAAGAGACGAAAAAGAAAAGAAACGAAGTCGGTTAAAAATTACGAAAGCGATATCGGAGCCGGTTGAAATATATACGTCGGTGGTGTCAGTGAAAAGTCAGCCGGGGAAAAGACGATTACTCTGGAGTGATCGTCGATTTATCAATCGTCGCCCCGCGAGAAGAAACTCCACGGTCCCGTGATCCACGGCCCACGACGATTCACTATTATCCATAGCCTCGGGGCTGTTTAGAGAAATCATTTCGTGCTGTGGATGCAACGCGAACCGGTGTCCATGATTTTAATGAGTCGATCCCCGGCGAACGTGCTCGCGCACTTCATGATTTATGGCCCGATTACGTAACGCGATTATTACACAGGTGTATTGATAAATTAATACATTCGCGGGCCGGTTGCAACGACGTACACATCGTAACAGTGTGAACCGCAAATTAATCGACGCTCACGGTTTCGTTACTTTGTAATTAAGACACTGGCGGCAGAAGCTGTTAATACGTATCACGCTGATTCGATATCGCGATAACAGATACGTGTGTAACCCTGTTTTTTTTTTTAATATACCGGTGATATCGACTGGCTCGATCAAATTTTCACTCGCGTTACGAAACGAATTTCGCGATTATTTTGATTTACTGCTCTTATAAAAGAGCATCTCGGATTGGAGAAAAAGTAAGTACAATCTTGGCTGAAAGTATTAGGCATTCGATAAAGTGCGAATTATTTAACCCTTTCACTGCTATTAGCGCTTTGGAAAATTTTTTACGCTGCGTCCTTGGAGGCTATAGGCGTTTTGAATATTTCCTCACGTTATCTTTGGCGTCTATAGTCGTTTTGAATATTTTTTCGCGCTGTGGCCTTGGAGACTATAGGCGTTTCGAATATTTTCTCGCGCCGCGCCCTTGGAGGCTATAGGCGTCTCGAATATTTTTTCGCGCTGCGCCCTTGGAGGTTATAGGCGTTTCGAATATTTTCTTTCACTGTCTTTGGCGCCTATAGTCGTTTCGAATATTTTTTCGCGCTATACCCTTGAAGGCTATAGGCGTTCCAAATATTTTCTCGCGCCGCGCCCTTGGAGGCTATAGGCGTTTTGAATATTTTTTCGCGCTACGCCCTTGGAGGTTATAGGCGTTTCGAATATTTTCTTCCGCTGTCTTTGGCGCCTATAGTCGTTTCCTTTAATAATTTAATCCTTAATTTTTGTCCTCTACGCACTTCCACCTTAATTTAATAAAACGATAAATCTTTTAATTTTAACAAACAACGACGAACAATAGAAAAGTTTCAAAGAAACAATTTGCACACTAACTTGTAGCAATAAATGTGCCTAACACTTTTGGCCAAGCCTGTAGATACTTAAGTACACACGTCTTACACAGAAAAGTTGCGGTCGACTTTAAAAGGATGAATATGATTTAGCTTAATGCGAAACGTATTAAGCGCGATAATACACTAGATAATCGAGCAACATAAACCTTTTTCACCTAGGCGTGTATTACTTTCGACATTGAATTAATTTGTTATTTACCCGAGAGAGAGATTTTTTCCAAATATCCAACTTAACGGATTATTCATTGCAAGAACTGTCGTTAAAGGCGGATTAACGTTTCCCTCTTTTTCTTCCGTTTGTCTCTCTTTTATTTTCAATTTCATCGAGTATAATTACAAATGATTTAAGCCTACAATAATAAACGTGACATAGACGTCGTTAAACCTTTTTTTTTACGGTATTCGTGAAGCATCCTGTGTCGTAATGCCGGTATAATTTGCCGTAAATAAAACTTAACGAACAAAGCTTTACCGAGAATCCACGAAGAATATATTAAAAGAAAAGTGTACAATCTCTCCTTGAAACTGTTACGATCTTTACAGGTACACAGGCACAAAATAAACATATTTGCTCGTCTGTACGCGTACCAACACGTGTCACGTTTACGATAAATTTTCACAGATCGATGGATCGTCAGTCGATTCCCTCTCGTCAAAAGATCATTCTCTGGTCAAGGCTGAATTTCATCGTTACGTAAATAGACGTGAAACTTTCCTTGCATTCAATCGACAGATATGCCTCCGTGATCCTTCATCGTTTGCTTACCTCGTAAGTAGGTACACCGCTTTTAGATAATCTTTCACGGGTTACGTGGCACCACGTGTGCACTTGCACACGTAAGTATACAAGTAAGTAAGTTACGTGCTCGCTTGAGGGATCCTTGTCGGTATAATGTGATGTTTTAATTGCTCTCGCAGGACGATCATTTGTTTTGCCGCGTTTTTATTTCACAGTGTTACGCGGTCGATTATCAATCAAAGTCGAAATAAGCGTGCGTTTGAATAATTATTCGAATAAAGTTTCTATTACAGGCATTACTTTTCCGATGCTCGTTTTCGAATTACGTATCCGTCTCTTCATTTCCCAACAGATCCTTGCCGTGTGTGTATAGTTGAATTATGAAAGATTATAAGCTACTTGAGGCTTGTTTAAGATAGAATACCGCTTGCAATACGTGGCAAGTGGATTTTAGAAAAATTAATGATAAATAAAGTTTGCTTGGTAGAAGTGCTTGATGGTTTTCTTGCTTTCTGTGCGAATGTTTTAGTTGAAAATTACGAAGGTAAAGAGGATTCTAAGTCTAATCTTAATTTAAGCACAGTTTGAATAATTTCTGAATATCTACTTACGATCAAGTTGGGATTTTTTTAAATCATTTCTACTTTCTTGGATTCTGTTACTACAGAAAAACGTTATGTACTTCTTTGCAATATTACTACTAGTTGTAAGTAGTTTTCCATGTTCTTAATATTTATTTTAACTGGACTGTCATTTTCCTCAAAGGAATTTTTACGGTAAGTTTCTTTCATATATCAGTTATTAATCTTGGGTTAGTCTTTACAATTGTAAAAATAACGTATCGAATCAAAGTAGCTAATTTATCTCACCTTATCAACGCTAAATTCACTTTTATCTCCATCAATGAAATTTCAGTAGATTAAAGTATTGGAAATGGGTTATGGAATTAAATAGTCTTTTATCTTTGTAATATACGATTTTATTTACGGTCTCAGAGGAAACGTCTTTACTCTATTGAATCTTCTGAAGGACTGTTTCTAGGCACCCAAAAGAAAGTTGGGGTCCCCTTATACCTAGAAACTGTTTACACTATGGTATGGCATTGTGCAGTGAGTGACTCGAAGACGAACACCAGATGCATCTGGTGGAAGTCCCAGTGCCATTGTTTAAAATAACCCGGAGACATTTTTGTCCTCACTTGATTATTTCCATAGGGTGTTGTTAGAAATAATCCAACATAAAGCTTCGAAAGATTGCAAACAAAAAATAAGAATTCTATATTCTGAAAATGTGATAAAATTTCATCAAAAGACAAAAAATGAAAAAAAATCGTATCTGCAAAATCAATTTGTTCTAGCTGTCGCCGAGATTTTACTAGTTTAAGCTTCGAAACAATGCAAACCAGAAATAAGAATTTCATAAAAATTCATAAAAAATAAAAAAATATCGTATCTGTAAAATCAATTTATTCCAGTTACATAGCTCCATTCTGCTTCGCACTTTCAGCAGCTTAAGGCTTCGAAACAATACAAACAGAAAATAAGAATTTCATAAAAATTCATAAGAAATTGACGAAAAAAATCGAAGAAAGTCATATCTGTAAAATCAATTTATTCTAGCTACAGCTTCGAAATGTGATAAAAATTCACCAAAAAAGGAAGGAAAAAAGAAAATGAAAAAAAGTGATCCGCAAGAGCAATTTGTTCTATATAGCTGTCTCCGAGATTTCAGTAGTTTAAGGCTTCGAAACAATGCAAACAGAAAATAAGAATTTCGTAAAAATTGGTACAAAAATTTAAAAAATCAAAGAAAATCGTACGTGTAAAATCAATATGGTATGGCATTGTGCAGTGAGTGACTCGAAGACGAACACCAGATGCATCTGGTGGAAGTCCCAGTGCCATTGTTTAAAATAACCCGGAGACATTTTTGTCCTCACTTGATTATTTCCATAGGGTGTTGTTAGAAATAATCCAACATAAAGCTTCGAAAGATTGCAAACAAAAAATAAGAATTCTATATTCTGAAAATGTGATAAAATTTCATCAAAAGACAAAAAATGAAAAAAAATCGTATCTGCAAAATCAATTTGTTCTAGCTGTCGCCGAGATTTTACTAGTTTAAGCTTCGAAACAATGCAAACCAGAAATAAGAATTTCATAAAAATTCATAAAAAATAAAAAAATATCGTATCTGTAAAATCAATTTATTCCAGTTACATAGCTCCATTCTGCTTCACACTTTCAGTGGTGTAAAGCTTCGAAACAATACAAAGAAAAAATTAAAAATTTATAAAAATTAATCAAAAATGAAAGAAAGTCATATCTGTAAAATCAATTTATTCCAGCTACACCGCTCTCTCCTTCCCGCTTCACATTCATCCTACCGCGTGAACTTCGACCGAGCAGCCCGCACGGTAAAACCTACATCGGGGAACATTCCAAAAACACTTAATTTGCAAAAGCGAGAATAGCCTTGAGCTTGTTCGTCCAAGTTCGCACGTGTAGGGTCCCGCGCACGCACAATTTCCTGGGCAATCAACGTCCCGGAAACTTAACCAATCGCCGCGTAGGAACGAGTTCACTTATTTCTCGACCTTGATTGGTTACCACCAAGCGACTGGGGTGTGACTTTTCGACCCTGGCTGCGCCGCTCAGCAGGGCTGTTCGCGAGGCAGGGTTCCACCTGGCCCTCGGGGCAACACGCCACTGGTCCTCGTTAATTTCATTAGGGCTCGATTTTAGAAGCTTAGCTGCCCTTACACAAAGATGGTGGCCGTCCCTCCATCCCTCGAGAAACTCCTTTCGAACGGAACAATGGCGAGAAAGAGGCACTTACCCGTTGCTCCTCGACGCGACGTTTCTTTCATTCGATTGAAATCGATTTACCGGCAACGAGCACTCTGAACGATCGTGCGTTCAATTTGCCACACGGCTGTTGGAATCGTTTCAATTCGTCTGCGAGATTTGTCACTCAGCGCTGAGATTAGTTGGGATTTTTCGAATGTTCGTAGCGAAATTTTGGAAGAATTGAAATTATCGTGTCTGTGTTTTTAATTGAGCTAGCGACAAAAGTTAAAGGGTCTTTCTTATTTCAGCAATTCTAATTTTCTTTGAGATTATTTTGCGTTACTAATATTAGGGCAATTTCGGGACCAGGCAAGTATTTCTTACATTGTCCGGCAAATGTGGAACGCGCCAGTATTCTTCTCTTTTACATTTGTTTTACGCAAAGCGATCGAGCGTGGCTCTCGGTGCTTTTTCTTCCATATCTGGCGGATGATGTAGGAAATACTTGCCTGGTCCATCTCTCCCGAAATTGCCCTATATGAAATTAGCATGCAAGGTATTTTCACGGATCCAAGATTGCAAGTGTGTCTCTGTCTAAAGCCGAAAGGTATTTTATTTTACTCGTTAGTTGAAAACGAATCTAAGGCACTTCGCAAATTACATATTCGTAAGGTGAACAGAGACGGATATAAGTTGAACTATAGTTCCTGCGGTAGAGCGTGGACGTTGAATTTTTCGTGACAACGCTTCACTGGAGAAAATAAATGTATGTCCACTCGATTCGTCCTCAATTGACGAGTAAAATATCTTCTGAATTTTTCCGAAATTTCGCTTTGAACTTTCCGAATAACCCAATATATCCGCTCCCATTCACCTTACGAATAATTTGAGGAGTGCGTCGGATTCGTCTTCAACTGACAACTGACAAGTAAAATACCTTTCGATTTTTGTCTCTATTTTAAATATGAACAGAAATGCTTCAATTCGAATTTTTTCCAAATTTCGCTTCGAACTTTCCAAACGACCCAATATCACCTTACGAACAATGTGTGAAGTGCGTTAGATTCCTATTCAACTGACTTGTGAAATATCTTTCAACTTTTGTCTCTATTTTAAATATGAACAGAAATGCTTCAATTCGAATTTTTTCCAAATTTCGCTTCGAACTTTCCAAACGACCCAATATCACCTTACGGACAATTCGAAGAGTGCGTTAAATTCGCCTTCAACTGATCAGTAAAATGCCTCTCGACTTTCGTCTCTATTTTAAATACGAAGAGAAATGCTTGAATCTGAATTTTTCCTAAATTTCGCTACGAACTTTCCCGGCAACTCGATAAAATCGAAGTTGACATCGTCCATCTTGCGTTACTTGATTTTTCAACCGAGTAATCTGTCTGCGTAATTAGCAAGCTTCGTGAATTATCGTACAGAGATCTGGTTAGACCGCGACACGATAAGATAACTCCTCGAAAAGTCGAGCGTTTTTCTCTGAGAGGCGATATTATCTGAGAATTTAGCGAGTTAAGTGAGATGAATGGAAATCAAGATTACCGGTGTTACGTTCTTGGCTATAAAGTTTGTCTTGTTGAACGTTGAAGTACGGATTTTTTTCGTGTCCTTATAAATTCATAGGAAATTCGATGTGATTTATAATACGAGGTGAATAAAAAGCAGCTCTTGTCCAATTTTTACGATGTAATTCCGGTGTGTTGCTCAAGCTTAGGCAATAACGAGACACGAATTCTAATGTAGAATTCAGCATTAATAATGCAACCAGATGCTGGAAAATGTAATCAAACAGGAAAAAGATGCATAGAAATAGTTTCATTGGGAACAGGTTTCCTGTCCATGATGTAACCAATTCTCTGCAATATAGTTATACTCGATAATTAAATTCGCCGACACGTGTAGATAAAATCCAATCCAGCCGTCGATAGAAAAATCACTGTCTGCCTCACACGGTACAAAAGGGAACAAATTATTCGAACACGGTTCGCTATGAATCGGATGAATCATCGAATAAAATTTCACACAACAAGCCATAAAAAGGACACGCACGATCGTTAAAAAAAAAGAAGAAAGAGTAACGTCCAAGATCGAGCTTTAACGGTACGAGAGACTGAAAGAAAAAAAAAGAAAGTTTCACAGATAAAAATATCAAAGCGAATAAAAAAGTTTCATTTACCGACGGTAACGAGATGATTCTCTCTCTCTCTTTCTCGCTCTGTAGGTACGAGTGTTCCGTGTGTGACAAAACTGGTTTGTGTCCAGGATTAAAACGGTATTATCATAATGTCCTTCTAATAAAACACGGCTGACAACTCTCACGATATCCAAAACACACGTTTGCTCGGTCTTCGTAAACCGTAAATTACGGTTCTGGTCATAAGTCAAGACCGATCGACGTGGAAAGGCGCGCATAATTTTTCGAGGGATTCGTGCCTCCGCCACGTTCTGGCAACACCCAGGAACAGAGACGAGTTTCGGTTCGGGGCAATTTGAGCGCATAATGCGTAACGTGGACTCTGTTCGGAGGAAAGTTAACGACGAAAGTTAATTGACCGACCGAGCGTCGTTGACCGTGTAAATTAGAAAAATCATTAACATAGTAAACGCCGCACCGTCCGCCGGCCTCATTTGAATGATTAATTGTTTCTAATACGGCCTGGACTCCGATAATCGGTCTTTAAGACATGGGACGTTGCCGCAGGACGACTGATTAACCACAAAAACTCGTTTCCTCTCCTTACGCGCCGCTCGGGGATCTCTTTTTCTATTTACAAGTGTCCGCTAAATAAGAAATTACCTGTTTAAATTCGCAGGCCACTTTCGCGTTTAGGTGTGCCGCGTGTTTCTTGCACAATAGTGGAAAATTGCGGTAGATTTAAAGATTGCGGGAGAAATTTTTTGACAGTTATTTTGGGTGGTGCAGAGTTATGGGAAGATCGTTTTTAGTTGTATCGTGCTCGTATGAAGTAATTGTAAGATAAATGTAAAGACTTTTAGGAGGACGTATGAAAAAATTAGATTTCTTCTTTTATTTTATTATAAGTGTAACGTAAAATATTTCAGAATTGAAAGTGTGTTATATTTTAAATTACTGTATGTGGATGTTTGTGTTTTTTTAAAAGGATTCTATATTATTTTGTAGTTAATTATTTTCCAGTGCAAATATTAAAAACTACACCTATTTCATGCTTGATTTTATTATAATTATAATATAAAATATTTCAGAATTGAAAGTGTGTTACATTTTAGCTTACTATATGCGGATACAGTACAAACTTTTAGGAAAAAATATTAAGAACATTTCACACTTGATTTTATTATAATTATAATATAAAATATTTCAGAATTGAAAGTGTGTTACATTTTAGCTTACTATATGCGGATACAGTACAAACTTTTAGGAAAAAATATTAAGAACATTTCACACTTGATTTTATTATAATTATAATATAAAATATTTCAGAATTGAAAGTGTGTTACATTTTAGCTTACTATATGCGGATACAGTACAAACTTTTAGGAAAAAATATTAAGAACATTTCACACTTGATTTTATTATAATTATAATATAAAATATTTCAGAATTGAAAGTGTGTTACATTTTAGCTTACTATATGCGGATACAGTACAAACTTTTAGGAAAAAATATTAAGAACATTTCACACTTGATTTTATTATAATTATAATATAAAATATTTCAGAATTGAAAGTGTGTTACATTTTAGCTTACTATATGCGGATACAGTACAAACTTTTAGGAAAAAATATTAAGAACATTTCACACTTGATTTTATTATAATTATAATATAAAATATTTCAGAATTGAAAGTGTGTTACATTTTAGCTTACTATATGCGGATACAGTACAAACTTTTAGGAAAAAATATTAAGAACATTTCACACTTGATTTTATTATAATTATAATATAAAATATTTCAGAATTGAAAGTGTGTTACATTTTAGCTTACTATATGCGGATACAGTACAAACTTTTAGGAAAAAATATTAAGAACATTTCACACTTGATTTTATTATAATTATAATATAACATATTTTAGAATGGAAAATATGTTAAATTTTAGATGTAACTGTATGCAGACATGTGAATTCTTTTCCAATAATTTTAGTCATAAATAAATTTTCAAAAATAGTCTCCAACCTCATTCACTTTTGGGACAAAATTGTTGTCACTTATCTCACTGATTACAAGCAGAAAAAATTGCACGAATCCAGTGTCCGAACACCGAAAGCAGATGTTAACAGATGCCAGATTACACGTTGTAACGCGAACTGGTATTTCGTATGATTCCAGGGGAGTTATCTACAACCTATGATTACCGTCGAAAACACCGAAACACCAAATGTCGAAAAACCCCGAAAATTCGAATTTTAAGAAACCTAAAATTTCATTCATTTTTTAAAATTTCTTTCCCAAATAAATACACCTGCAAAGAATATTTCTTATTTAGGCCATTTTCTACGATACAGTTTCTTTTCGTTTTTACCTACAGTAATATCCATTAATTGTGTTTTTCAAATAAACAACAAAGTTTGCAACGTTACGATTTTGAATTTGTTACAGTTCCGAGAAAAACTTATTTCGTTCCGATGTCTCCGAAGCAAACGTTAAACCGCTAAACTGGAGCACGTCGAGGAGTGACGAAGGAGCCAAGGTAAGCTGCAAGTAATTGTATAACCGGCTTCCGAGAAGCGGAACGCGTATGTTGTGTCGTCGACGTATGTATTTGTCGTGGATGTTGCCAATCGACTCGATATTCCAACGATGACGAGCCGTTTTCTATGAGAATGTGGGTGGCGGAGTGACGTTTGAGAGTTGAACGAATTGGAGTCGTGAAATCGAGGCGTTAGGGCAGAATTTTTGTGCTTGTGATAAAAATTGATCTGCTCGAAAGTGAGAATTTTTCGGAGAAATGAGGTAAACGTGACGTAGGAAAGTAATTGAGTGAAAAGGAAGTTTCATTATTTTAACGTTGCCTGTGTATCTGAAAGAGAATTGGAGAATTTGCGTATTCATTGCTATTCAGAAGTGATCACACTGATTTTGCATTATTTGGTGAAATTACTTCGTGGATATTTTTATTAAAAGAATTGTTTATGCTGTATGGTGGATTCTTTTTAAATTGTGACATTTAACGTCTAAAATAATTCATAATTCTGAGTAAAATATTTTTACCAATAATTATCTAAGTGTCAACGAAAACCTAAGATACTGTTTTACTACTGAAACTTCTGAGTAAAATGTTTTTTCCAATAATTTTCCAATTCACAATTTTAAGTGAAACATTTTTGCCAATAATTATCTAAGTGCCAACGAAAACCTAAGATACTGTTTTACTACTGAAACTTTTGAGTAAAATGTTTTTTCCAATAATTTTGCAATTCACAATTTTAAGTGAAATATTTTTTCCAATAATTTTCCAATACATGATTCTGAGTAAAACATTTTTGCCAATAATTATCTAAGTGCCAACGAAAACCTAAGATACTGTTTTACTACTGAAACTTCTGAGTAAAATGTTTTTTCCAATAATTTTCCAATTCACAATTTTAAGTGAAACATTTTTGCCAATAATTATCTAAGTGCCAACGAAAACCTAAGATACTGTTTTACTACTGAAACTTTTGAGTAAAATGTTTTTTCCAATAATTTTGCAATTCACAATTTTAAGTGAAATATTTTTTCCAATAATTTTCCAATTCATAATTCTGAGTAAAATATTTTTGCCAATAATTATCTAAGTGTCAACGAAAACCTAAGATACTGTTTTACTACTGAAACTTCTGAGTAAAATGTTTTTTCCAATTCATAATTTTGAGTCCAATATTTTCACCAATAATTATCTAAGAATCAACAAAAACCTAAGACACACTTTTACTATTGAAACTTCTGAGTAAAATATTTTTACCAATAATTATCTAAATGTCAACGAAAACTTAAAACATGTTTTTACTACTGAAAATTCTAAGTAAAATATTTTTTCTAATTCATAATTTCGAGTAAAATATTTTTTCCAATAATTACCTAAAAATCAACGAAAACCCAAGACACTTTTTTACCATAGAAAACTCCCGCCAAAATTCCTGTTACAAAAATACTTTGTACAAGTTCTATTGTGCAACACGAGCGTAAAAAAGAAAAGAAAGAAAGGGACACACAGCAAGAGAGAAGAAAGTCACGTTAAAGTGAACACGCGTTGGGATACACCTTTCTCAATTCGACGATACAATGTCGGATTGGTCGTTCGAAACAAAGGGACAAAGGGCGGCGCGGAGTGAAATAGAAGGGATGGAAAAACTGGCCAAATAAGCCGTCAGAGAGCAAGTAACGAGGCATATAATAACCCACGGTGACATTCGAACAAACAGCCATCTGTAGGTAATACCCCTGTGGTGTGTAACGCCCCGAAAACTGCGCCCCGCCAAGAAATTACAATGACAATGAACGAAATCCGATCCGCCTGCGGGCATCCACTCTAGTTTTATTTTCTCCTTCGCACCTCTGACGCCCTGGCGGAACGTATTTAGCCGAGTTGGTCGTGACCGGTAGGTACACCTTTTCCGCCATTGTGTCTCTCGTCTGTACAGTAAAAGCCAGGAATTGCGACATTCGCCGAGGGGTTACTGTGTTCTGTGATTCAATCTTTGGACGAATGGAATCGTCTAAACGACAAAATTAATAATTAGCTGATTTGGTCTTTATTTCTGTTATCGAGGGTGGAAGGAGTTATTCCGAATGTTCGTTAGAATTGCAGCTCTATATATTGATCAGAGTTCGAAAGACACGTTACTTAGTGATAATATTAAGAGACTAAACTCGAAAATCTTGACAAATAATTCCAATAATTCAGGTTGAAAGGTTGGAAGACTCAAAATTCTCACGAGGACGAAAGGCAGTTACAATCTTTAATTGGTGAAAATGAATTTTCAAAATTTGGTGCACTGATTTTTAACTACTATCTACTATCAGTGATGAGTTGACACTTTGATCAGACTAGGATCTTCAACTTGTAAAGATAAATTTAAAACATTTAATGCTCTGGTTTTTTATACTACTATCAGTGATGAGTTAATACTTTTGTGGTTGTATAAAACCTGATAATAACACATCACTCAATAAGTCCCCGGTCTGACACATATATGGCAACATTGTTGACAGACCCACATGATTTGCGGGTAGAACTAACCTTCAAATAGTACGTGTCAAAATTTCATGGCATTCTGACGGTTAGTTTAGAGGTTACAGTCGTATTAGTGACCCCAGTTTTGTAATTTTCAAGATAACGAATAGAAAGGAATTTCGTGTGTTGATTAAACACTGTTTTTTGATGGGGAAAAATACTGTTGGAGCCAAACAGTGGCTTGATAAGTTCAATAGCAATATATTTCATAACAATAACTATAAACACACGTAAAAAGAAATAATGATAATTTAATCAACGCTCTCTAAATATATCTCGCAATAAATTCTCACGTACTCTCACTGATATCAATAACAACGCGTTTCTCCTGTTTTACCCCCAGTTACCCTGTATGATCCGCTCGTTTATCAAATCTCGAGACGATTCGACATACACACTACATTCACGCCATCGCTCACAACTTATTATTAAACCAATTCCACAACTTTGATCAGACAGTCTTAAACATAAGAAATTTAGCAACTGAGACAGCGAAACGAGTCTAAGTTATTTATACGTATCGTTATCGAAATCTTTCTTTAACCAACGCAATGGTGAAACTACAAATTCTACTTAATTTTTCAATCTCTGACCTACGACATATTCCAGAAACCAAATTTTCCTCAGGTGACATCTCCTAAATTTAGCAGAATCCATATTGACTCAAAACATCTACTGAAACATTTTCTCCCCTCTTAAAAACTCTCTTCCTCTGAGAAATCTCAAATCTAAGACGAACTCTAGCTCATTCGCTCTCGATCACTTCGCATGGATCCAAGATTCCTCGAATTCTGTTCGCACGTCCAGAACGTGAGGATAAAGTCCGTTTGTCAGTTAAGGTAAACGTGACACTTTCGCAATGCACGTGGAACCATTTAGCCACGATACGTTCTTCTCGTATCGACACGCTCGTCAGCTCACGATCGAGAGGATCGAGCGAAGCGCAAGTTTCCTTGTAACAGAGGCATCCAAGTGATCCACGGCACATCCTCCTCCCGCTGAACCTTCTCATCGGATAACTAGTTCAGCGTTGCGCAATCACACCTATTGGGCGGTATCTGCCACCTGTGTGTCTCTATTCTACTCGCCTGGTCATTTATGCGTTCAGATGAGAAAATGTTTGCGTCTATTCGTGGGTTAAATGGAACCGCTCCGTCGCACTGTGGAGCAGTTTATTTAAAAAGCTGGCGAAAAGTCAAAATAAAAATCGGGAAAGTGTTTATTAAGTGTCGTAATGGCAATTCTTGTGACGTCAGAAAGAGGGCTCATAGAATGTTAAAATGAAATATTTTAGAGGAATATTTTAAAATATTGAGATAAAATATTTTAGAGGAATTAAAATAAGATATTCCTATTATTCTTAAAATAGAATCGTTAATGTCTTTAATTTTCTACGAGAAAAATTTGCCTGCAATCTGGCATTCCTCTGATATTGTGCCAGAAATTCTTTAAAAATTGATGGTAAATTCTTGTTTTACATAATTCTCGAACTGAGATGAAAATTTTACGAATGAGAATTTCATAATAAAATGAATCATGTAATATAAATCCGTTTATTTCTGAATTTCCTATTCTCCCATAAGTTTCCATCCAAAATTGTATCGCACAATAACCTTCCCCCATTTCCAAGATCTATTTACCTTCGTTAAAACTAGTAAAATAATTTCGACCAACTTTTTTCACACAAATACTCCACTAGCTCCGTCGTTCGTATAAATCAGTTATCTATATGTTTATAGTTCCGAGAATCTGGAGCGAGATTGGCGTGAAAGTGCGACCCACTATTGGTTAGGTGATTTTATTAAGCGCATTCCGAAGATATACCTTTAATTAGGCCGATGATGTATCGACTTTTACCTGGTCCGATCTTATCTAGCGTTATTATTTTCTTGTTTTTTTTTTTTTTCGTCGAGCAGCTAGAAAATGAGAAATCAATTTTCTCAAGTTATAATGGTACAGTGGCCTACCGGTGGTGATTTTAGGGTGGCGAGGGAATTGGGTTTACGATCAGCTAATTTGTTCTGTAATCAATGAAACGGTTTATGATTGGCTTTTATCGGGGTTATCTTAATTGCTAGAACAGTACACGATCGAGAAAACAGGTTGATCTTTAATGAAACGTAACTGCTTATTTTTGTCTTGTTACCGTTGGAGCAAAGAATATTGGTGCACAAGAGGTAGGTGGTGCAATGGGTTTAGAAAGGACTAACTATTGCGTGACATTGTAACGATATTTAATTCATCTTTAGAAAATACCTGGACGATCGTGATTTTTCTTTTCGTTCCTTCGATCAATTCAAATTTTCGTTATATTGTAAAATAGAAGGACGTATTTTCTTGCTTTATTTTATCATTTTATCACCTTTCGTTGCGAATATAATTCAGTCGTTAACTCGTAGCTAGTTTATTGCTATCCTGATACCGGTAAAAGAGAACACTTACTCACAACGGTTACTCGTGTGAGATTCTCATTCATTAGAATAGTTCGGCATTGAACCAAGCACACGACAATCTTATCAAGATTTCAAGCTTTCCCAGTCTTTTATTAACGCTGTTATTTATTCTTCAATTTTCAAGCATTGTGGATAAAAAGCGAAATTTCGGTTCAATTGGACGAATTTTAGATAAATTTTCAGCGGTAAAATGAAACCTTAAATTTCCAACCAATACGAGTAAAAAGCGAAATTTCTCTTCAACTGGGGGAATTTTAGATAAATTTTCAGCGGTACTATGAAACCTTAAATTTACAACAAAAATGAATAAAAAGGGAAATTTCCCTTCACTGGACGAATTTTAAATAAATTTTCGGCGGTAAAATAAAATCTCTTTAAATTTTCAACGAATGCGAATGTAAAGCGAAATTTCTCTTCAACTGGGGGTATTTCATATAAATTTTCAGCGGTGAAGTAAAATCTCCTTAAATTTTCAACGAACACGAATAAAACAGCGAAATTTCCCTTAAACTGTACGAATTTCATAGAAAATTTTCACAAAACAAAATCTCCATTACGACGCATCACGAGAAATCGGTCGACGATCTCACCGATGCGATGTCCGGTCGCGATTCATTTTTTCCGTACGCTCGCTGGTAATTACGACCGTTAGAGGCGCATTAATGGCGGACGGTGCACCAAGGCCATCCGCCTTTTTACCTTTCCGCCGCGGTTTGAAATTCAGGCTTCGTTCACGGAGGAGCAGTCGATACGACACACGGGGAGATAAATTCTAATTAAGAGCGACAAGTTGCTGGCGTGGCTACTTTATATTTCCGGTTGCGCCGTGCGCACGTCTTCCATGCTGGGATTATGCTCGCCACCTCTCGCGCTCCTTTATCCCACCGCGAAACGTCCGTTTTTTTTCCAGGTTTCGCGTCGCGTAAATTTGTCGATTCGAGGAAATTTCGATTCACTCGGTATTACGGCGGCTAGAAGTTGCAAATCGACGAAACGACGCCTTCAGCAAGGTAACTCGTTGACAAAGTAGCAAGTTCAAGCGGCGCTTTTCGTAACAAGCGATAAAATTCGTGGGGAACAGGTGGACGAGAGAATAAAAACGATTATATTCAGAGTGTGAATATGTTTCTTTTAAATGATAGGGTTTTTTCATTTTTGCGGTAGGTTAGCGTAGATATTTGATTTTTGAAAATAGAGGAAGAGGAGTGTTACTTACTTTTCAGGAGAGGCAGGTCGTTCATGAACCCTCCATCGTCTACATTTGTGTTCTGAAATAGAGAAGAAGATATAAGATACTTCTGTAGATGTATATTATTAAGAAAGCGAAGTTACAACACATTTTTAAAATAAACAGAGAAGATTATAGAAATTATTTGAAATTTTTTTTTATACGTTTGACGAAAGTTCAATATGAATGAAATTCTAAATGCTATTCGTATATACGTAGTTTCAATTCGCAGAGTACTATTTAGAAAATGACAAAATGTAAACAGGAAACGAAGATGCGCAATAGAACAAAAAGTGGATTCTCGAACTTGATATCGAATCAGAAAAAAACTCGTACGATACTGTAATTCTGTAACTCAGTGTCAGACTGATGTATGTAGCTGCATTTTTTTTTTCAAAATTAAGTTAACTGCCGTTCGTAAGTACTAGGACACCCATTATGTTCGTGTAAAAAGTATTGTATGATTAAATACATAAAATGTGTTACATTTCCTGGCCAAAGCTGATGTCATGTATTAGTAAAAATATAAGATACTTGTATTCTCGTTGTACTTCGAGATTCTAGAAATGAATAATTTCCTTTTTTGAGGATCTTAAAGATTTTGTAGTGATTTTTGTGTGTCAAATGATTTTATATTAAACTTGTAATGACAATGAGGCTTGCTTCACATTCACTAAGCAGATTTTAGTAGAATTCAGTAAATTTCAGTACATTTTAATAGAATTCAGTAGAATTCACTAGATTTCAGTAAATTTCAGTAGAATTCAGTAGATTTCAGCAAAATTTTAATAGAATTTAGTAAAATTCACTAAATTTCAGTAGAATTCAGCAAAATTTTAATAGAATTTAGTAAAATTCACTAAATTTCAGTAAAATTCATCAGATTTCAGCAAATTTAAATAGATTTCAGAGAATTCAGTAGAATTCAGTAGATTTCAGCAGAATTTTAATAGAATTTAGTAGAATTCACTAAATTTCAGTAGGATTCAGCAGATTTCAGCAAATTTAAATAGAATTCAGTAGAATTCAGTAGATTTCAGCAGAATTTTAATAGAATTTAGTAGAATTCACTAAATTTCAGTAGGATTCAGCAGATTTCAGCAAATTTAAATAGAATTCAGTAGAATTCAGCAGATTTCAGCAAATTTAAATAGAATCAGTACATTTCAGTACATTTTAACAGACTTTGGTACATTTTAGCAGAGTTCAGTAAATTTTAATAGAATTAAAGTAAAATTTAATAAAGTTCAATAGGTTTCACTACATTTCAGTTAATTCCCATGCTTAATATTCAGCAAATGTCCCAACACTTACGAACGGAAGTATATACACACCACCGTACTACTCCTTCTTTACTCCATTAAAACCACAGAGATTCATTTACGCTAGAAAACGAATAAAAAAAAATATCTCGTTCTTATACAAAAATTAATCTCACATATGATCTCTAACATCTCTTTATTCTGCTGTAAGACTACATTACTGAACTTCAATCAATCTAACTCTCAGTTACAGAATCATCCACCATCAGAATTATCTTCTATCTCGGATAAAAGCGAACGTACGTAACTTCGGGTCTCTATAAATATTTTCAGCATTTTCGTTCGCGAAGGTGGCCGGAGCGTAAGAACGGTAGAATGTTAATAGAGAAAATGCGTTGCGATTACGTACATCGTCGCTCACCTGGGGGTCGTCTACGAGGCTGCTGTGGAGAACGAGGTCGGTTTGGTCGAGGCCTGGGGGTGGCAGGAGGGCGTCAGGACGGCG
>NW_017100518.1:76982-89947 GCF_001263275.1 Habropoda laboriosa | reverse complement strand
TACGGAAACGTCGCGTGCATATTCGTCTGAAATTTATAGAAGAAAAATGTATGTACAGCGTTATCCTTGCTTCCTCTTTCGTTTGCATACGGCGAAATTATGTGGGGCGATACACATAAATACATAATAGGTACATTATACGTGGCGAGAATGAAGAAGGAAAATCTCGACTTCTGAAAATTCAGCAATATTTTGTGATAGAATATTTTTCATAGTTTTTAGTGTAATATTAGAAGTGATAGATTGACTCTTATTACAAATGACGTCCTATTCTGAAATCTTCACTTCCGAAGATTCAGCAATATTTTGTAACGGAATATTTTTCATATATTTTTAGTGTAATATTGACTCTTATTACAAAGGACGTCGTATTCTGAAATTTTCACTTCCGAAAACTCAGCAATATTTTGTAACGGAATATTTTTCATATTTTTTTAGTGGAATATTGACTCTTATTACAAATGACGTCGTATTCTGAAATCTTCACTTCCGAAAATTCAGCAATATTTTGTAACGGAATATGTTTCACATTTTTTTAATGGAATATTAAAAGTATTTAGTGCAATATTGACTCTTATTACAAAGGACGTCGTATTCTGAAATCTTCACTTCCGAAGATTCAGCAATATTTTGTAACGGAATATTTTTCATATTTTTTTAGTGTAATATTGACTCTTATTACAAATGACGTCGTATTCTGAAATCTTCACTTCCGAAAATTCAGCAATATTTTATAATAGAATATTTTTCATATTTTTTTAGTGTAATATTAGAAATGATAGGTTGAGTCTTATTATAAATGACGTGATATTGTGAATAATATTAGTGGTAGAAGTAGGTAAATTTGAGTTCATTAATATGTGAAATGTGAGGTTGGTAGAAATAAATATTGAACGTTTCCACTGGAGTTCGTCACGATTGCGAGACCTCTTTACTACGAAAGGATCAGTCAATGGAAACGTTTACGTATTTCGATTAATCACGGTATATAATCACTTTCCTAGTAAATCTCAGCACGTTGCAGTGAGTTAAGGTGAAGCGTTTATAGACACTTGCAGAATATTCTTATGCGAAGTGTCGACTTATTTTAAGGTCGTAATACATCAGAAATCTAATAGCTTATTTATTCTATCTTTATCTTCTAATTTGTCACTTGAAATATTAAGCGATGAGTCAACTCCTCGTCGCGAAATACTTCGCCAGCGCGCAAGACGAGTTAACTCGTCGTGGAACTTCGAAAATGACACGCGCAATTTTAAACCTGACACGTCATTTATTTTTTAAACATACAAAAACAAAACGTAATTCATTTGATGCGGCGCGCAAAGAATGCGCTCCAAATTTAGTTTAAATTAAAAGATTAACCTTCCTTGCTAGTTGTCGTTAAGGTTCCTGTTTGGTACCGTGATCTTATTTCTCGGTTGGAAGATATCACGATGGATGTTACCCCTATTGGTTGTTTAGTTTTAGGTTAAACTACGTTGTTCGGTTTTTTTTTTAATATGTACACTCCGTACACGCCCTGATTCTCTCCGTACATATTCTAGTTCTCTCCGTACATATTCTGGTCTCGGGCTTGCGAAAGCTACCTTTATACATGTTTTTGTAGCTGCTAATTCAGAAAAAGGGCCAATCAACGCCCTTCCCAGAAAAAGGCCTCTTTCGCGAACCCTTATTGGCAGGTAGATAGAAGCGATGCAAGTCAACGGTGGGCGTGATCGGTCGCGTGGTTCGTGTTGAGAACACGACAGTTCCCATTGCTTCAACTGCTAATACAACTTCTAACCCGATTCAACGTGGATTCAGTGACTTAATGTGGGCCTTTTTGAAACTTCTTCCCACTCCAATTCTTGGTGTCGGCTAAATAATACTACTTGCTAAACCCAATACTATAATATTGTCTGGTAAATGGACTACGACATGTAGGGACGAATCAAAAGAGAAGACAGAGGAGGATGCAGTAAAGAACACACCCCTCTCGCTACCACCCCTATTATTAGCTCAGTCTTCTAACTCGCAACATTAGCATAAAAAAAAATTCTAATCGTCCCCTGCGTTTAAGGTACGAGTCTCTTAGGTAGCCTTACCGACGAGTTCACTAGGAGGATCCAGGACGAATCGTAATTTCCTTCCCCTTTCCTTTTCTCTCTATCCTCTCTCTATTTATTTTCTTTTCATGACCAACCGCCGTACACCTTATCACAGTATTTTTATTAAAATGTAACTATCATCTGTCCAGCTTTCTCACTCACAATATTAGATAAAAAAAAAAATAGTAATACCCTTTCTGTTTATTTCCTTCTTTCGTAACCATAATCGCGATACACCATTTTTATTAAAGTACTACTACCATTTGTCCAGCCTTCTCACTCACAGCATTAGTATAAAAAAAAAAAATTCTAATCATCCTCCACGTTTAAGACACGAGTCTCTTAGGTAGCCTTACCGATAACTTCCACCTTTCTTTCCTTTTCCTTTCTCTCCTATCCTCTCTCTATTTATTTCTTCTTTCCATAACCAATCGCCATATACCTTATCACACTATTTTTATTAAAGCATAACTATTATCTGTCCAGCCTTCTCACTCACAACATTAGTTTAAGACACGGATCTCACGGTACATTACGCAGAAGATCCAGGACGAAACTCGTCCCTTATTTCCCTTTCCTTTTCCCCCTGTCGTCTCTCTATTTATGACGAGTGATCTCAAGTGACACATACTCTATCACAGTATATCTATCAAAACATAAGAACACAAAAATTGAAAAAAAAAAGAAAAAAGAAAACTGAAAGTACGACTTCGAGAGGAGACCCAGTTCTCACATGAACGCCACCAGGTCTCGATGACTCGACGATTAGCTTTAATCGTTGATATAATCGCGGTGAGGTATGTAATTGCAATGATGTCAAGTCGGGAATAGATAGACGGAACTGGAAGCTACTAGAAACTCTCTCGATCGTTTATAAAACTCCGCTAGGTTCAACGTTTATGGCAACCGGTGTGTACGCATGGTATCGCAAAGTTCCCGTGTAATTTCCGTAGAAGAAGCGCAAGAAGCTCTTCGAAACGGTACGCCGGTAATTAACCATAAATTCGCCCGGTGACATTCGGTTAATTTAACCGAAGTATAAATAAAGTTTCAACTGGTTCGATTATTCGCCGTGGCGAACATGGGAATAGGAAGTGGGAGGGAGAGAGAAGAGAGTTAACCGTCGGATATTAAAACCAATTAAAACCTCGGTAAATCGAGTATCGCTGGACGATTACATAAATCATCCCGGTGGCAGTGTGCACTTTCAAGGAATATCATTCACCTGGTAAACGGGGGAAAAATGAATTTTATAATTCGCAACCGGAGACGGGACCCTTTTGAAAAAATTCTACCATTAAGGAAAGAGGGAAGCGTGGCATCGTTGATGTCGGCAAAGAAGGGGACTATAAACGATACCAACCGGTGGTAAACCTCGCGTTCATAAATATTCGATCATTAACACAGGTCACATTTATTATTGTCGCGGGGTATACAACACGGTTATATCATTACCGTGTAAATTATAATCAGCGTTATAATAGGATGCGTATTGTAGATTAAAAATTCACAAGCCTCGATGAATATTGATGTTTACGATCCGGGTGGATCACTTTTGTATACGATTTTTTAAATACAGCCGGTGCCGGTGTCGGTATTCGTTGTGTTCACGCTTCAAGAACGAACTCGAGTAAGTTCCTCGTTAAAGTAAACGTAATTGGCCGTAAAATTTGTGGATCGACGTCGGTGTACGATTCTTACGTAAGAAATGCGGTATGCACGTGTCGTGGTTAGTACGTTACAGTTGAAGAGAGATACGGTGAGAGAGGGAGAGAGAGAGAGAGAGAGAACGAAGACGGTCTTCTAAGAATTGAAACACAAGGTGGACATACGTTCGGAATCTTAATCACATTCAACGAGAAAAACTGGAGATTTTATCCATGACTGAGCGGAGAGTCGGTCGTGTCACAAATACGGTTGTATTACGAGCCCTTACCATTATTGTCATATATCTCTCCTGTGCGATCCACGAGGTCCACGGATCGAGAAGAAATCTCCGCGCACGTTTCTCCGATTTCCTTGCCAGATTGTTCGCCTCTATTGTAATCGTTTTCTCCATTACGACTATTCCAGATTGCCGCGATACGTTCGTTTCTCTAACCGGGAGAGCGGAATGGCGAAAATATCAGGCTCCGGTGTATGAACTGTTCGACCTACACGCGGTACGGAGTTAAAAGGTTTTCGAGAGAGATCGATAAAAATGGTGGAACGAAAGTAACGCGATGTATCGAACGTGAGATGGTGATTTTGTTATTTTTGTGTTAAACGCGACTTTCTTCTTGTAGTTTTCTTTCTTTCTCTTTCTTTTATGATTGTTACTTTGCTTTAGAGTCTCGACGTTGCGATATTTTTTTGATAATAACATAGTATTAACGCGTTTTCTGTGTTCGCTTGAGATGATCTATTGTAAGAAAAAATTATGCGCCATATGAAAGTTTGAGAATATTTCTCATATTTCGTCAATATTGAATCTGCTACTAATTGTAATATTCTGGAGATCAATAGCAATCTTCCTCGTATCGACTGACTTGAACGATAAGAAATTTTTTAAAACGTTCTCAAAGTTGCTAAGATAGTATTATTGTGTTTTCTGTTGTATGCATACAATGTGAGTATACGCAAATTATGAATCACCCGCCAATTTTCATCAATATTGAGTTTGCTACTGATTGTAATGCTATGGAGGTCAATAGCAATTTAACCCTATATCGATTGATTTGAGTAATAAAAAATTGTTGAAGTTGCTAACTCTTGCAAATTTTTGTGTAACTTCCAATGCACAGTGGTTCCAAACTTTGGACGATAGTGTACATTAAAATAGCGTTTAAAATAGTATTATCGTAAATCTTCCCTTAAAATCATCTACTGTCAAAAAGAATCACGTACCAGACAAATTCGTACATAAATTTTGGTGTAGCTTAGAATGTACCTGTAGTGATTCCAAACGGTATCGTAGATACATTAAAGCAGCGTTTAAAATAGTACTGCTAGGCGCTTTAAATATTTTAACACATTTCAAATAGCCTTTTTATCTTCCTTTAAAATGATCTACTGTAGAAAAGAATCGTTTACCAAATAAATACATACGTCAATTTTGGTGTAACTAGGAGTGCACCTATAGTGATTCCAAGCGGTAGTGTAAGTACATTAAAACAGTAATTTACAACTTTAGAAACCATCACACACGAATTTAACAAAGTAGAAAATTCACAAATTTATAAACCAACCGTGTTTGTACGTTACACACGAATTCAACGAAGTAGAAAATTCACAACTTTATGCTGTGAAACATAAAGTTAAACCAATCATACCACGCAATCAACCTTACCAGCTAAAATAAACCGAGCAGGCTTTAATTTAACACGTAAATTAAACCAAAGCAGTTTAAGTGCAACGCTTAAAACACAGTTAGAGTAACTTAACCGAGTAAATTTGTAAACTTACACCAAACGAGTTACTACATTCCACACGAATTCAACGAAGCAGAAAATTCACAAATTTATAAACCAAACGTATTAATACATCACACACAAATGAACAAATTATAAACTATCTATTCGCGACTACAAACACCCGCCTCAAACGATTCCAAAACAGAAACGTTTCACTCGCAACATCCACCTGCCGGTACCATTAATATTAACACGCGAAAGTGGCAAACTAGCCACATACATCGTGTTTAAAAAAAAGCACACGTATTTACATTTCACCAGGCAGAGGTTACCTCGCCCATTTATCAGCGCGAATCGGTGACGCGGCGCGTCCCGATTAGCGAAACGCGACTTAACGAGCGCCCCGCGATATGATCGATAGCCGCGTACGTTTGCCAAATGGAAAATCGTTTTGGTCGAATAGGATTAAGGTCGCGCTGAATCGCCGTCGAATCACTGAAAATCGCACACACTTGCGAGCGCGGGTTCATCGCGAGCAAACCTCCCGACGACCATTTAAAGTCCGGCTTTCACGCGGCCAAAGAAATGGAAACGCGGCGTTAATTAACTCGGCTAAGTGGCTGTGCTGCTATTACGAGTATCTATCGCCGACCCGTGTTAGTTATAAATTGATGTAACCATGCCAGCCGACTAATGAGATGAAATGTGATCGCCTTTCTCTCGTTAAACGCCGCGGCGCGGCGCGAGGTGAAGTCACGCCGACCGGTATTCGCGGTATCGATACTGATAAATGGGACCGCGTGGCCAGATATCGAACCCTTACGATATAACGAGTCTCCTCGCCGCATGGTTTCCTCTTGCGCAATCCGCACACTTCTCTCTCTTCTCGTTTGTTGTCATGTTAATCGTGGATAGAGGAGAGTTGCGCAACCTTCTTTTCGCGGGGAACACAGGAGTTGCGTGCGGTTCAGAGTAAATATGTACAATCGAGACCGTAAAACGGGGAAAAAATGTTTCGGCGTGTTCGAGATGTGGATGGAATCTGGATGGTTTTGCATAGGTAGGCGTTCGACAGAGGAGACGGGGAACTCTGTGTGGGATGAGAGTGGTTGTAATTTGGTGGAAGTGAATGTTCCGTTAACAAAGTTTTTAATAGGTGTGAAGTGAGAGGCTTTGGAAGTGAGAAATTGTGCTTGATTTTTTGGAAATGTGTTGTATTTCATGTCGTCGAAATTTGGGAAACTTCATTTTTCAAGGGACAAGTAAACCAGTTTGTCAATTATAATTTTGCTTATACTTATTTCTTCTTAGTTGGTGGATTAAGTCAGTGCAAATCAGGTGATTTTACATCGATATTTAATGAACTGATATTATCGATCAAAAGGAAAAATTATCTTAGGGGTAACGGTGTAATATCTTTTGAGAGATCATATTAATAAAGATGTTCGCGACCTCGATGATAATACTAGTGTAGTAGCTTAAATATTAACCCTTTGCACTCGGGGGTTATTTTTCTATAGGAAAGGTCGCAAATCGGATCTTCTTTGAAATTTTTACCAACCGCCGTACACCTTATCACAGTATTTTTATTAAAATGTAACTATCATCTGTCCAGCTTTCTCACTCACAATATTAGATAAAAAAAAAAATAGTAATACCCTTTCTGTTTATTTCCTTCTTTTGTAACCATAATCGCCATACACCATTTTTATTAAAGTACTACTACCATTTGTCCAGCCTTCTCACTCACAGCATTAGTATAAAAAAAAAAATTCTAATCATCCTCCACGTTTAAGACACGAGTCTCTTAGGTAGCCTTACCGATAACTTCCACCTTTCTTTCCTTTTCCTTTCTCTCCTATCCTCTCTCTATTTATTTCTTCTTTCCATAACCAATCGCCATATACCTTATCACACTATTTTTATTAAAGCATAACTATTATCTGTCCAGCCTTCTCACTCACAACATTAGTTTAAGACACGGATCTCACGGTACATTACGCAGAAGATCCAGGACGAAACTCGTCCCTTATTTCCCTTTCCTTTTCCCCCTGTCGTCTCTCTATTTATGACGAGTGATCTCAAGTGACACATACTCTATCACAGTATATCTATCAAAACATAAGAACACAAAAATTGAAAAAAAAAAGAAAAAAGAAAACTGAAAGTACGACTTCGAGAGGAGACCCAGTTCTCACATGAACGCCACCAGGTCTCGATGACTCGACGATTAGCTTTAATCGTTGATATAATCGCGGTGAGGTATGTAATTGCAATGATGTCAAGTCGGGAATAGATAGACGGAACTGGAAGCTACTAGAAACTCTCTCGATCGTTTATAAAACTCCGCTAGGTTCAACGTTTATGGCATGGTATCGCAAAGTTCCCGTGTAATTTCCGTAGAAGAAGCGCAAGAAGCTCTTCGAAACGGTACGCCGGTAATTAACCATAAATTCGCCCGGTGACATTCGGTTAATTTAACCGAAGTATAAATAAAGTTTCAACTGGTTCGATTATTCGCCGTGGCGAACATGGGAATAGGAAGTGGGAGGGAGAGAGAAGAGAGTTAACCGTCGGATATTAAAACCAATTAAAACCTCGGTAAATCGAGTATCGCTGGACGATTACATAAATCATCCCGGTGGCAGTGTGCACTTTCAAGGAATATCATTCACCTGGTAAACGGGGGAAAAATGAATTTTATAATTCGCAACCGGAGACGGGACCCTTTTGAAAAAATTCTACCATTAAGGAAAGAGGGAAGCGTGGCATCGTTGATGTCGGCAAAGAAGGGGACTATAAACGATACCAACCGGTGGTAAACCTCGCGTTCATAAATATTCGATCATTAACACAGGTCACATTTATTATTGTCGCGGGGTATACAACACGGTTATATCATTACCGTGTAAATTATAATCAGCGTTATAATAGGATGCGTATTGTAGATTAAAAATTCACAAGCCTCGATGAATATTGATGTTTACGATCCGGGTGGATCACTTTTGTATACGATTTTTTAAATACAGCCGGTGCCGGTGTCGGTATTCGTTGTGTTCACGCTTCAAGAACGAACTCGAGTAACTTCCTCGTTAAAGTAAACGTAATTGGCCGTAAAATTTGTGGATCGACGTCGGTATACGATTCTTACGTAAGAAATGCGGTATGCACGTGTCGTGGTTAGTACGTTACAGTTGAAGAGAGATACGGTGAGAGAGGGAGAGAGAGAGAGAGAGAGAACGAAGACGGTCTTCTAAGAATTGAAACACAAGGTGGACATACGTTCGGAATCTTAATCACATTCAACGAGAAAAACTGGAGATTTTATCCATGACTGAGCGGAGAGTCGGTCGTGTCACAAATACGGTTGTATTACGAGCCCTTACCATTATTGTCATATATCTCTCCTGTGCGATCCACGAGGTCCACGGATCGAGAAGAAATCTCCGCGCACGTTTCTCCGATTTCCTTGCCAGATTGTTCGCCTCTATTGTAATCGTTTTCTCCATTACGACTATTCCAGATTGCCGCGATACGTTCGTTTCTCTAACCGGGAGAGCGGAATGGCGAAAATATCAAGCTCCGGTGTATGAACTGTTCGACCTACACGCGGTACGGAGTTAAAAGGTTTTCGAGAGAGATCGATAAAAATGGTGGAACGAAAGTAACGCGATGTATCGAACGTGAGATGGTGATTTTGTTATTTTTGTGTTAAACGCGACTTTCTTCTTGTAGTTTTCTTTCTTTCTCTTTCTTTTATGATTGTTACTTTGCTTTAGAGTCTCGACGTTGCGATATTTTTTTGATAATAACATAGTATTAACGCGTTTTCTGTGTTCGCTTGAGATGATCTATTGTAAGAAAAAATTATGCGCCATATGAAAGTTTGAGAATATTTCTCATATTTCGTCAATATTGAATCTGCTACTAATTGTAATATTCTGGAGATCAATAGCAATCTTCCTCGTATCGACTGACTTGAACGATAAGAAATTTTTTAAAACGTTCTCAAAGTTGCTAAGATAGTATTATTGTGTTTTCTGTTGTAGGCATACAATGTGAGTATACGCAAATTATGAATCACCCGCCAATTTTCATCAATATTGAGTTTGCTACTGATTGTAATGCTATGGAGGTCAATAGCAATTTAACCCTATATCGATTGATTTGAGTAATAAAAAATTGTTGAAGTTGCTAACTCTTGCAAATTTTTGTGTAACTTCCAATGCACAGTGGTTCCAAACTTTGGACGATAGTGTACATTAAAATAGCGTTTAAAATAGTATTATCGTAAATCTTCCCTTAAAATCATCTACTGTCAAAAAGAATCACGTACCAGACAAATTCGTACATAAATTTTGGTGTAGCTTAGAATGTACCTGTAGTGATTCCAAACGGTATCGTAGATACATTAAAGCAGCGTTTAAAATAGTACTGCTAGGCGCTTTAAATATTTTAACACATTTCAAATAGCCTTTTTATCTTCCTTTAAAATGATCTACTGTAGAAAAGAATCGTTTACCAAATAAATACATACGTCAATTTTGGTGTAACTAGGAGTGCACCTATAGTGATTCCAAGCGGTAGTGTAAGTACATTAAAACAGTAATTTACAACTTTAGAAACCATCACACACGAATTTAACAAAGTAGAAAATTCACAAATTTATAAACCAACCGTGTTTGTACGTTACACACGAATTCAACGAAGTAGAAAATTCACAACTTTATGCTGTGAAACATAAAGTTAAACCAATCATACCACGCAATCAACCTTACCAGCTAAAATAAACCGAGCAGGCTTTAATTTAACACGTAAATTAAACCAAAGCAGTTTAAGTGCAACGCTTAAAACACAGTTAGAGTAACTTAACCGAGTAAATTTGTAAACTTACACCAAACGAGTTACTACATTCCACACGAATTCAACGAAGCAGAAAATTCACAAATTTATAAACCAAACGTATTAATACATCACACACAAATGAACAAATTATAAACTATCTATTCGCGACTACAAACACCCGCCTCAAACGATTCCAAAACAGAAACGTTTCACTCGCAACATCCACCTGCCGGTACCATTAATATTAACACGCGAAAGTGGCAAACTAGCCACATACATCGTGTTTAAAAAAAAGCACACGTATTTACATTTCACCAGGCAGAGGTTACCTCGCCCATTTATCAGCGCGAATCGGTGACGCGGCGCGTCCCGATTAGCGAAACGCGACTTAACGAGCGCCCCGCGATATGATCGATAGCCGCGTACGTTTGCCAAATGGAAAATCGTTTTGGTCGAATAGGATTAAGGTCGCGCTGAATCGCCGTCGAATCACTGAAAATCGCACACACTTGCGAGCGCGGGTTCATCGCGAGCAAACCTCCCGACGACCATTTAAAGTCCGGCTTTCACGCGGCCAAAGAAATGGAAACGCGGCGTTAATTAACTCGGCTAAGTGGCTGTGCTGCTATTACGAGTATCTATCGCCGACCCGTGTTAGTTATAAATTGATGTAACCATGCCAGCCGACTAATGAGATGAAATGTGATCGCCTTTCTCTCGTTAAACGCCGCGGCGCGGCGCGAGGTGAAGTCACGCCGACCGGTATTCGCGGTATCGATACTGATAAATGGGACCGCGTGGCCAGATATCGAACCCTTACGATATAACGAGTCTCCTCGCCGCATGGTTTCCTCTTGCGCAATCCGCACACTTCTCTCTCTTCTCGTTTGTTGTCATGTTAATCGTGGATAGAGGAGAGTTGCGCAACCTTCTTTTCGCGGGGAACACAGGAGTTGCGTGCGGTTCAGAGTAAATATGTACAATCGAGACCGTAAAACGGGGAAAAAATGTTTCGGCGTGTTCGAGATGTGGATGGAATCTGGATGGTTTTGCATAGGTAGGCGTTCGACAGAGGAGACGGGGAACTCTGTGTGGGATGAGAGTGGTTGTAATTTGGTGGAAGTGAATGTTCCGTTAACAAAGTTTTTAATAGGTGTGAAGTGAGAGGCTTTGGAAGTGAGAAATTGTGCTTGATTTTTTGGAAATGTGTTGTATTTCATGTCGTCGAAATTTGGGAAACTTCATTTTTCAAGGGACAAGTAAACCAGTTTGTCAATTATAATTTTGCTTATACTTATTTCTTCTTAGTTGGTGGATTAAGTCAGTGCAAATCAGGTGATTTTACATCGATATTTAATGAACTGATATTATCGATCAAAAGGAAAAATTATCTTAGGGGTAACGGTGTAATATCTTTTGAGAGATCATATTAATAAAGATGTTCGCGACCTCGATGATAATACTAGTGTAGTAGCTTAAATATTAACCCTTTGCACTCGGGGGTTATTTTTCTATAGGAAAGGTCGCAAATCGGATCTTCTTTGAAATTTTTTAAAACTCCATTGCACTTTGGTGAAGAAATTTATGAAGGCCCGTAGATCTGCTCTCTGTCTTGATTAATTATTTACCAAGTGGTAATTATTTAATGTCGCTTTTCAGTCGCCACTCGATTGCAAAGGGTTAAGTCTGTTCGATTTTAAAAATCTTAGATGACTTGAGTTCAGGTCGACGTAAATCAGATCCACAATAAATTTTTTGTATGAAAGGACTAAAATTATTTAAACTTTCGTTTAAATTTGATAAATGAAATAGTCTTTTGGCAGAATAGTGCGTTAAAAAAAAAGTGGTTTTCTTCCTTTCTGGAAAATCTAAATTTCTCGAGTTTCGTAATTTTGGCATTGAAACGACGATATACAAAACACTTTTCACAAAAAAATATCACATCTAGATTATCGTCATTGTCTCCTAAATACCCTAACTCTTCCACGCGAGAAAGACGGTTCAACAATGAGGCAGATTTTGTGAATCTAAGATCCCTTAGCGAAGAGGCTGTCACAAATTGTACTCTCTCGAGCATAAATGTGGGATCGTGAAGAGACCCAGACGAGATACTATAATTCAGTAGAAAACGCGTGGGGTAGGGTAGGACGAAGCACCCAGGCTGCTCGTTTTCAAGGATAAAGCTATTGGAATCGGCCGAACCACTTGCCTGATTATTGGTATTGTCGTCTCTTTTTCAGAAGCCCATCATCGCCTCTTCTTCCTTCTTCTCGAAACGCTCCGCGCGATTCGTCAAACAGTACGCACGATTCTGTTTCTATTTGATATTGAATTTTGTTTAAAAAGTATTTTTAACAATATTCTAAAATCAATTCATGAAACACTTCAATATTTGACTTTGCAACCTAATTTGTTAGATCGTTAAGGGAGTAAACTATCCTGAGGCTTCGAAAAATGGGTCAAATTCGGGGGAATTCTTTTCAAAGGTAATTACTAAATGAAAAGTTTCAATTTTGTAAATTTTTGCTTCTTAGAAATTAGAGAAAACAGCTGAAAATTGTATCATCTGAAACAAATTGAAGCTTCTCATTTAGCAATTACCAATAAAAAAAATTCCTAACCTAACTTAACCACCCTG